>NW_015390328.1:68335-70370 GCF_001527695.2 Protobothrops mucrosquamatus | reverse complement strand
TTGCACATGTACTGCATTGCTTTTTATGTAATTCCATACATTTACTTTTATAGCCCCTCCCAAATTTTACTTGCATTCCTGTTCTCTAAAGGGGCGGTCCTAGGGTTTGATGAGGGCGTGGCCAGGTTTGGGTGGGGGCGTGGCCAGGGGAGGGAGGTGAGTTCCACCACCTTTTCTCTGAGAAAAAAAGCCCTGCTTTTAACCATACCAGGCAACTAACATCATAATGTAACCTTAAGATCTGGCAAACCCAGACCTCTTTCTTTAGAATCTTGTAGCAGCTTATATTTAATTCTTGGTTTTTTATTTTGCCAAATAAATTTAGATATATCTTTTTGCCATTGTTTGAAAGTGGAATTTCTAATCAATATCGGTATAGTCTGAAATAAAAATAACATTCTAGGTAGTACATTCATTTTAATTACTGAAATTCTTCCCATTAATGACAAATCTAATTTTTGCCATCTATTTAAATCCAATTTTATCTCCTTCCATATTTTACGTAATTATTTTTGTAAAGCTTAGAATTTTCCTCAGTGACAGTCACCCCCAAGTACTGTACCTTTTTCATTACTTTAAAACCAGTTGTCAAGCTGCGAAGCCTACTGTCTTTAGGACCACCGCATGCTTCTAGTTTGCCAACAGTGCGGGAGGGGGAGAGGGGAAAGTTTGAATCCACAGGTGCTCCATATCAATGTGAGAGCTGATGAGTTGTTTTGGCAAACTAAAGTTTCTTCTCATAACAATTACCAGAAGATATATTGGACAATGTGACCTGAACTGTCAGAGAGGGGAGGGGAAGTTTTACTCTTTTAATTATCTGTTTCCTGCCATAGCTTTAGAGTTAGCTTTGCCGGATTGTTTTTTGTCTAATAAAGTTAACATTGGAGTTTGTCATGTCTCTAGTGTTTTGCTTGGTGGGGCTTATTCAGCCAGAATATGATACTAAGGTAACTCTAAAAAAATTCCCAAATTAATTAAGGGGTCCTGAGCCCCTACGCCTTTCTGGAAGCCCCCAGAGGGATGGTGAAGACTCGGGAGAAGATGCCTGAAACAGAGAATCTGGCTGGAGCCAGGTCGGGATCAACCAGCGGGACTCCAGCTGGGGCTGAAAGCACCTTTGTAACCCCACCAGCCTTGACCCGTCTGAAGGAGCGAGTTGAACGCGAGGAGCCAACCCCAACCCTGGAATGGACGGGTAGGACAGCGACGTTCAACTAGCCCAAGTTGGAGAAGTGGTGAGAGGAGTAGAGAGCCGCGGCAGCCGAGTTCGCAACATACTGCCCTCAGCCCCAGTGGGGCAGAGAGCTGGAGAGGTGGGAGCAAGGAGCTTCGGAGTGGACGGCCCCCAAGGAGCGCTACCTGTCAAGGTGCGGCAGCCAGTCGTTGGAGCAACTCAGGCAGTTGTTTACCAGCCTAGTGGTTCATGGAAGAGAGCCAGTCCCATGGCTGGATCCAAAACCCCGAAAGGGCTTGGATCCGCTCCTGGCATCAGCACCAGCCCTCTCACGTCAGCACATAGCAGGAGCAGCAGCCACGGTGACCAGGAGAGCTGCTAGCCCACTGCCAGGGCCACTTCCTCAGCCCAACCCCAGTCCAGGGCAGAGAGACCACAGCCCACCACCGGCGCCTGCTCTCCAGTCTGGGATTGAAAGATAAAAAGGACAAGTATAGAAAGTGGAAAGAGGGACACATAAGTAAGTCAGAATATCAGCAAATAGCCCAAGCCTGCAAAGACGAAGTGAGGAAAGCTAAGGCTCAAAATGAACTAAGGCTTGCAACCAAAGTCAAAAATAACAAAAAAAGCTTCTTTCAACATGTAAAAAACAAGAAAAAAGTGGGTGAAAGTGGCAAGAAGGTGACAAGCAACAGGGAGAAAGCAGAACTATTTAACTCGTTTTTCGCATCTGTCTTTACACAAAGGGAAAAAACAGACCAACCTATCAAAAATAGTGCCATAAAAAACAAAATAGAAATACAAGTTAAGATAGGCAAGAAAATGGTAAGTGAACACCTGTCCAGCCTAGACGAGTTC
>NW_015390328.1:61877-67334 GCF_001527695.2 Protobothrops mucrosquamatus | reverse complement strand
TTTATGCAATGCCCAGTCCCTGGACTCGGAAGCAGCAGATGACCTTGGTTCCCACGGGACAGAAGATTATTTTGACTAACGAAGCACCTGGGCAACCCCCCTCCCTCCGTTCTATGTGGCAACCTAGAATGAGAAGGAAAAAATGGCTGCAGCCATGCTCATTTTAGAGTTGACAGTCGGCCCCTCTCAAAAGGAAAGAGTCTCCTGTATGGGAAACAAAAATCATGTTATTTCCTCGAGGCTTGTGAGAATATTTATCGTAAAAAATTTTTATTAACCTGTCTGCTTTCACATTTGTACATTTTACCCACATAGCTTCTGACAGTGGATAGCCTTTCCACTGAATGAGGTATTGTAACTTCCCTTGTACAACCTAGAATCAAGAATACATTTTATTCTATAATGTGTCTCCCCCTCTACCACTACTAGACCTGGCGGCTTCTTTGGAATAGGTCTTAAAGAGGATTCAGACACAGGTTTCAACAGACTACAATGAAACATAGGGTGGACTTTTCCCAACAGTTGTGGAAGTTTCAATTCCACTGTAACAGGGTTTATGATTTTCGTGATGGGGGAAAGGACTGAGGAACTTTGGCCCCAATTTTTTGCTGGGTAACTTTAACCTTAAATATTTTGTTGAAAGATAAACCAATTGCCCAACATAAAAGGGTTTTTGAGGGAAGAGTCTTTTATCTGCCTGCTCCATGTAAACCTTAGTAGCCTTTGTCAAAGCTTTCTTCACATTCGCCCAACCCCCCTGGAAAGATGTCACCCATTGATCCAAAGTCTGGGAAGTAGGAGGCTCCTGGGGGTACTCAGGCATAAGCACAAAATCCCAACCTGTTACTATTTTAAATGGGGTGAGTCCAGTGCTACTGCGCACAGTATTATTGTAGGCTACCTCTGCGAAAGGCAGGTCAGCCCAATTAGTCTGCTGGTAATTAACATAGCATCTGAGGTACTGTTTCACCATTGCGTTAGCTTTTTCAGCCGCTCCATTCGTGCTCGGATGAAAAGCCGATGAAAGCCCCTGAGCCGACCCAATCAGTTTAATGAACTCCCTCCAGAACTTTGCAGTAAACTGGACCCCCCTGTCAGAAATAATCCACTTCGGGGCTCCATGGAGTCGATACATGTATTTCAAAAACATCTTGGTTAGCTTCTGGGCAGAGGGAAGCCTTAAGCAAGCGATGAAATGCACTTGTTTGGAAAATAGATGAATTACAGTCCATATTACGGCGTTTCCCTTGCTCTCAGGCAACTCCACTATAAAATCCATAGCTATTTCCTCCCAAGGCTGGGAAGGGTCAGCCACTTGTTGCAGCAATTCTGGGGGCTTCCCAGGACATCTTTTCATTGCAGCACAGGTACACACAGCTCCTCACATAACTCTCAACGTCTCTTTCCATCCCTGGCCACCAGAATTGCCTCCGCACTAAATGCAACATTTTCAGGAACCCAAAATGACCAACCTGCTTTGCATCATGACTCCGCTGAAGGGCTTGGAGTCTGAGGCCTTCTGGGAGGTATAACTTAGAGCCTTTCCAGGCTAGTCCTCTCCTAAGGGTTAAAATAGATTTGTTGTCTTTGAACCAGATGTCAGTCTCTAATTGCTCCTTAAGTTCCTTCAGTAAGTGATCATGAGGACCAGCAGGTTGTCCTTGTGTTTGTGATCTAGTTGTTATTTGAGAAGCAGACTGTGGCAGGGGAATAATGGAGTTGATTACTTCCTCCCAGTGACTTTTGAACTAGGGCATTCTAGATAAGGTGTCAGCCAAAAAATTCTTACCCTCCTGGGAAATACTTTAAGGTGAAGTTAAAATGGATGAAGTATTGAGCCCACCGGACCTGTTTCAGGGCTAATTTACGAGGGGTTTTCAGAACTTCCAAATTTTTATGATCAGTCCATACTTCAAAAGGTATCTCCCCCCATTCCAAAAAATGATGCCACGTTAGTAATGCCCATCGCACCAAAAAAGCCTCCTTCTCCCAAATGGCCCACCTCCTCGCCGTGTTGGTTAGCTTTCAGGAAGTGTAAGCGCAGGGTTGTAACTCCCCCAGGTAATTTTTTATAAGAGAACAGCACCCACAGCCACGTTACTCACATCGGCTTGAATGATGAATTGATTTTTAGGATCAGGGTGCTTGAGAATAGGTTCGGCTGCAAAGAGTCTTTTTAGTTTCTCGAATGCAGCTTGACACTCTCGGGACCATGGCAGTGGTTGACAAGGTCAGGGTTTCTCCCCTTTTCCCGTTTTCAATAAGTTGGTTATTGGCATGGCTATCTTTGCAAAAGAGGGGATAAGTTAGCAAACCCCAGAAAGCTTTGAAGTTGTTTACGGGTGCGAGGGGGTTGCCATTCCAATACAGCTTTCACTTTTGCAGGATCCATTTCTATCCCCTCATTTGAAATTCGGTACCCTAGATAGTCAAGGAGTGTCTGGTGAAACTCACATTTAGATAGCTTTACATACAGTTTAGCCTTTAGCAGTTTCCTCAGCACTTCATGGACCAATTTAATGTGCTCTTCCATAGTCTCAGTGTAAATGAGAATGTCATCAAGATAAACTAAAACCCCCTTATACAGATGATCATGGAGCACCTGGTTGATTAACTGCATAAATACAGCAGGAGCTCCTTGTAGTCCAAAAGGCATCACTTTAAATTGGAAGCTTCCCAGGGGGCAATTGAAGGCGGTTTTCTATTCGTCCTCTTCCTTAATCCGGACTCGGTAATAAGCCTCTCTTAAATCGAGCTTTGTAAAAACTTTCCCCTTTGCCAGGTGGGCCAACATGTCCTTCATTAAGGGGAGGGGGTACATGTTCTCTAGGCTGACAGCATTTAATCCTTTAAAATCCACACATAATCTCAGCGACCCATCTTTTCTTTGAACAATACAGGGGCTGCTACACATGATTTTGCTGGTTGGATGAAACCCCGAGCCAGATTCTTATGAATGTACTCTCTTACCTCCTTCATCTCTCTGGGCATCATGGAGTACATTCTTGGCTTTGGGAGCTTGGCCCCGGGTAAGATTTCGATGGCACAGTCTGTAGCCCAGTGAGGGGGGAGGATGTCGCACTCTTTCTCACTAAATGCCTCGGTTGGGACAAGCTGGATTCCTGGCAGCTTCTCTACAACAGCCTTTAGTGTTTCAGGGTGTTCTTTCTGAGCCTCATTTATGGTATAGTCCTTTGTATCACTGGCAGTGGCAGGGGGGAAGGGGCCTATCCCCAATCTTAAATTCCTCACTCCATTCTCCCACCAGATGGTCGGGTGCCAATTGTCGAGCCAGGCCAGACCCAAAATCACAGCCTCAGTCATTTTTGGGACCACCACAAAACAAATGATTTCCCAGTGCCGTCCCATTTCCAATCGCACTGGTTCTGTCAGGTGTGTGGCAGGTGCACCGCCGATAAGGGACCTGTCAGCTTGTTCAAATCTCACGGCTAGGGGAAACAGCCTTGCCCGAATCCCCAGCTTGAGCACTGTGGGTAGATTAACTAGGCACCTGGTGCAACCTGAGTCTATTAACACATTTAAGTCCATTTTGGGTATTATTATCTTGGCAGGGATGGCAAAAGGTCGGATGGGTTGACTTACCATTGGATCCTCCTCGCCTTCCTCATCACTGTTATAGAGCGCCGCCATCTGTAATGGCTCTGGCCGTGCTCTTGCCTCGAGCTTGGCAGGAGGGGGGTGTCCAACAGCTGGGTCCTGCTGTGCCCAGTTTGTCTTCTCTCTTCCTCCTCTGGGGGCTTTTCGTGGCTTAGCGGTGGCAGCTGGTGTTCTTCTGGCCTGGGGGCTGGGCACTCCACAGCATGGTGACCCATTTGGCCGCATCGGTAGCATTTGATTGGAGCTCTGACTGGTGCTTGGGGGACGCTGGTGGTCGTGGTGGCTTGGAAACATCGGCCAAAAAGGCGCTTCTCCTGGGCACATGGCAGCTTGGGTTCGGCTGTGCCTGGTTTTCTGGGGCAATCCAATTCGATGTCCAGAATCACTGCCATGCTGTACCACTCACACAATTGGTTAGGAAAGCCCCGAATGATGCAGGCTTGGAGTAGGTCACGGTCTAGCCCCTGCTTGAAGTAGTTGATCAACGATTGTTCTGACCACTGCCCTAGCTGACCAGTAACTCGCCTGAATTCACGAACGTATTCTTTAGCGGGGCGGCCTTTTTGCTTCAGACAATGGATCTCTTTCTCAGCCAACAGGGTCTGGGATTCGTCTTCAAAATGACCTCTCAGTTGCTCCATGAATAGGTTAGCATTCTGCAGCTCAGGATCCCCTTCATCATGGAGGTTGGTCACCCAGTCAGCCGCTTCTCCCTCCAAATTGGCTGCCACGGCATTCACCATCTGAGCATCATTCTGGTAGGCATAAGTGTAGCGATCTAGATAAGCCCACACATGGTTCAGGAAGAAGGATAGGGCTTGATGAGAGGCGGCTCTAATCGTGGTGGGGCCACCTGCACTTGCTGCTGAGCTGCTTGTTGGTCCTGTGGACGTGGCCGAACCACCCTCCAGACTTCCCTTGGCCGGGCTCCTGAACTGGCAGCCCGAGGCCACGGCAGCGGGCTTGGTTGGGATACAGGGCTTGACATCACAGCTGGCTGGGGAATAGGTGAGGCAGCATGGGTTCCCGCAGTCAGGCTGGACTCCGGTGAGGGGGAAGAGATGGGTAGCCCTTGGCATTCCCCCCCCAATGGCGCACACATCCTGGGCGATGGGAACCATCTCTTTTACCTCCAATCTGCCAAACTTCTTCAGCTGTTCGAGCGAGGGGCTGCGGACTGTGGACTGGAACTTCCAGTCTCCGGAGTCGTCCACTCTGATCGATCCCTTTCCCTTCTGGTATGCCACGGAAGAAAACCCCTGGGATGGCAGCAACAGTAGTTCCTCTTCAGCGGCAACAGGAGTGCTCCTGTGCTGAGGGGAAGCTTCGGCTTGATAGAGGTCTGCTAGGATCATAGTTCCCCCCTGTAGTACCAGCTTCCCAGGCTGGATCAACCGGGACTTTGGCTGAGCACCTGCCAGTGATGCCTCTTCAGTGGCTGGAGTGGCTGCTTGGGCTCCGACAGCCGGAGTTTCATTGCGGCTGGCAATGGCTCCACTTTTTTCCTCCATCCTCAAATCTTCGCTGAGTCTTTACTGCTCTTCCAAAGGATGGGTAGGCGGTCAGGGCGCAGCACCCCGAAAGAAAATTAAAGTTTTAGGAGACTTGTTTTAATGTCACGGTTCCGACAGACAGAGACAAATAAAGCAGAACTCCGAGGCTTGAAAGTTCCTCAAAGACCATGTGTATTAGTTACAAAGTATTGGCACAGTCAAAAGTGAAACCAAGTCTGAATACACAAGTAACAATTGCCAAACTACAAAGTTAAATGTCCCACCCATAAAACCACGTAAGAAACTACGTTCCCCAATATATTTATTTGGTGGGCTATTTATGCAA
>NW_015390328.1:58220-61867 GCF_001527695.2 Protobothrops mucrosquamatus | reverse complement strand
AATAAAGCAGAACTCCGAGGCTTGAAAGTTCCTCAAAGACCATGTGTATTAGTTACAAAGTATTGGCACAGTCAAAAGTGAAACCAAGTCTGAATACACAAGTAACAATTGCCAAACTACAAAGTTAAATGTCCCACCCATAAAACCACGTAAGAAACTACGTTCCCCAATATATTTATTTGGTGGGCTATTTATGCAACACCCAGTCCCTGGACTCGGAAGCAGCAGATGACCTTGGTTCCCACGGGACAAGATTATTTTGACTAATGAAGCACCTGGGCAACCCCCCCTCCATTCTATGTGGCAACCTAGAATGAGAAGAAAAAATGGCTGCAGCCATGCTTATTGTAGAGTTGACAGCCACCTCTACCCCCACCGCTGAGGGCTACATTTGATGGAAACCCCGAGAAGCTGGTGTTCTTCCTCAATCAAATCTGGACCCACCTCGACCGACATGGAGAAGACTACCCTGACAACGAGGCCTGGATGTCGTGGCCAACCTCGAAGGGGAGGCAGCAGAATGGGTGACAATTATTTATGACGAATGCGCCCGAGTTGGCATACCCTGACGCGTTTCTCTGTGGACTCAGAGACCGGTTTGAAGACCCCGCGCTAACCCAACGGGCGGAGGTAGAATTTCGGAAGGTCAAGCAGGACAGTAGACCAGTGGCCAAATACATTAGAGATTTCAGGAGGATCGCAGGGAGGCTGAGTCACTGGCCAGACCAACTCTTGTCCCAATACTTCCAAGAGGGGCTGAGCTGCAACCTCTTCAATATGTGCCTAGCCTGGGGGATCTCGAATCGACTTAGTGACTGGTACAAGTTAGTCACCACCATAGCGATAGACCTGGTGATGTACAAAGACCGCGGGAGCCTCAGACTGCGGCAGAATAAAAGTCAAGTGAGACGTGCGTTGTGGAGAAAACCTCCAGCAGCAGGATCCTCGATGCCTGCAGGGCTCTCTGACCGCACTCCCATCATGTGCTTTTGCTGTGGCCAAGAGGGACACAGGGCAGTGATGTGCCCGGCACCAACCCCTCAGATGGCTTCCACGGCCCCAACCGCCTCGAAGCCGAAGAAGCTGCCGAAGAAGGGGAAGGAGAAACCACGAGCAGCAACCCAGGTCGTTGAGGTCTCCCCTCCAGAGCGCGGAGGGGATGGAACTCTGACTGAAGAGGAGCCGCCGATAACCCTTTACAACAGTGAGAACGAGGGAGAAGACAACCCGATGGTGAGTGGGCCTGTCAATCACCTTGACATTAGGGTAGGCATTAGGCATCCTGCTCAGTGGTGAGGGGGACGGTTAAAGCCCTCATAGACTCTGGCTGGTCCTGTTGCCTAATTAGTCAAGCTGCAGTGCAAAGACTAGGACTACCGGTACATGTAAGGAAGGCTCAAGAAACCTGTGAAGTTTGAACAGGTTGATGGCTCACGGATAGGAGGCAAAGCCGCTTCCCATCTGACGGTGCCAGTGCAGCTAGAGTTGAGAGACCACCAAGAGACTATTCATTTTATGGTCACCCCAAAGATGGCCGAGGACATGATCCTGGGCCTGGCATGGTTAGCCAAATGTGAGCCTCAGTTCTATTGGGAGAGAGCCTCAAAGGGAATGATTATGAGGAAGCGGGCCCCGAGCCCCTCTGACAAGAGAAAAGAGCAGCCCAAGAAGGAAGGGGAGGTGAGGAGAATCCCTGAGTGCGGCAAGGGAGCATTGGAGGAGGGGGAAGAGCAGCAATCTGTCCCGAGAGAGTACCAAGACCTCATGGAGGCATTTAGCGAAAAAGCGTGTGACGTCCTGCCCCCTCGACGCCCCACGGACTGTGCTATCGAGATCCTACCCGGGGCAAAACTTCCCAAGCCAAAGATGTACTCCATGACTCTGAAAGAGATGAAGGAGCTGAGGGAGTACATTGACAAGAATTTAGCAAGGGGGTTCATTTAAGCCGCAAAACCCCGAGTAGTGGCCCCAGTACTATTTAAAGAGAAGAAAGATGGGTCGCTGAGATTATGTGTGGATTTCCGTGGAATTAACAGTGTGCACAGAGAACATGTACACCCTCCCTCTCATGAAGCACATGCTAGGCCATTTGGCCAAAGGAAAGATCTTCATGAAATTAGGCCTGAGGGAGGCATACTACCGGGTGAGGATTAAGGAAGGTGACAAGTGGAAAACAGCCTTCAACTGCCCCCTTGGTAGCTACCAATTCAAGGTGATTGTAAGGACCCACCCCACTTTGCATCTTTTTTTATTATTATTAAAAGTTTTATAAAAGTTTTACAATATAATTGCCCCCCTCTCCAAAACCCTCCCTCCCCCTCCCCCCTCCCTCCCCCCCCCACTTCCCAGAGCTAATCACAGGGTTAACAATGGAATAATCATATTCTAACTAACATTAACCAATTATTAGAATAACAAATCTGTAAAATCCTTTAACTCTCTTTTTAACATAAAATATATTAAGATTAGACACAATAATAATAATATCATATTAATAATTAAACATAAGGATAAATAAACTGTATAACAACAATAATACTCTAAAATTCACTCAAAAACCAAATGGAACTTTTTGGTCCCATATTTCTTCTCAATATAATCTATCCATCTTCTCCAAACCAAAATATATCTTTCTTGTGAATAATCCTTCACATAAGCGGAAATCTTGGCCATTTCTGCTAAATTTGAGACTTTAAGTGACCATTCTTCTATAGTGGGCAGACGTTCCATTTTCCAATATTGAGCTACTAGTAGTCTTGCAGCCGTTATAAGATTCAACATCAAGTTCATTTCTTTAACATCCAAATCTTCCATAATACCTAACAAAAATATCTGCAGTGTAAACTTTATCTTTTTCTTAAAAACATTTTGAATATTCCACCAAATTTTAATCCAAAATGCTTTTATTTCCCTACATGTCCACCAAATATGAAAATAGGTTGCATCTAAATTTCCACATCTCCAACACTTAGGTTGTAAATTAGGATACATGCACGACAATTTTTGAGGATCCAAATGCCACCTATAAAACATTTTATAAAAATTTTCTCTTAGATTTTGAGCTTGAGTAAATTTCACATTTCTAACCCAAATTGTTTCCCATGTATCCAATGAAATCGGTTCTTGAATATTTTGAGCCCATTTTATCATACAATCCTTAACCAATTCCGTTTCTGAATTCAATTCTATCAAAGCATTATAAATTATTTTAATATGAGCTTGAGATTGATCTTTAATCTGTTTAATCATCCTGCAAAGTAATACCAACTTTTTGATCCAAACGCCACCTCATTAACAATTGATTGTAATAGGAGGACTTCCGGTGAGCAGGCGACCTCGTCGGACGCAGCTGTAGCTGCCTCCCGCCTGTTTCGCGTAAAAGCCGTTTTGACAGCGAGCATTAGCTGTCAAACGGCTTGATACCCTTCCCCCGGGCATAAGGGGATCAGTGAGCTGCCCGGGGTAGGAGTTGAGTTCCCGAGTCGTCCGATGTGGACGATGTAGGTTAGAACTCCTCCGGAGCCCCGAGGATTCTCCGCGATCCAGGACGCCTTCGCCTCGGCGAAGCTAGAAGCCGCCGCCACCGCTGCAACTTAAATTTAACTGTGAGTGACTATACGCAGACAAACCGACCCTGGAAGTTTGTT
>NW_015390328.1:52246-53641 GCF_001527695.2 Protobothrops mucrosquamatus | reverse complement strand
TAGTCCATCTGTACCAGGAGCCTTACCAACTTTTAATTGCTTAATTGCCCCCTTAATCTCCTCAGAAGTTATTAAACAATTCATCTTTTCCCTTTGATTACTTGACAATCTAGGAAAATGTGCCTGCTGTAAATAATTGTCTATTTCTTCAAGTTGTATATTTTCAGAAGCATATAACTTAGAATAAAAATCCAAAAAGTTCTTTTTAATCAAATTTTGTTGAGATGTCACTTTACCATTATAGTCTATTTTCTCTATAGTTCTTGACTTCTGCTTCTGTCGTAGTTGGTAGGCCAACCATCTTCCAGGTTTATTTGCATTACAAAATGTATTATATTTCATGTACTTTAAACTAGTTGCAGTCTGATCTGCTATTAACATATTAAATTGCTCCCTAAGCACAGTTATAGATACTTTTAAATTATTATCCAGTGGATTTGAAATAAAAGCCTTTTCTTTTAATTTAATCTCATCCTCTAACTCAGTGGTTCTCAACCTGTGGGTTGGGACCCCATTTGGGGTCGATCGACCATTTCATGAGGGTCGCCAAGCAAGGCTGTCTGCCATTTTTTGTCCGCCATTTTTTTCCCCTTTTCCGGCGGGTGCCTTACCTCCCTTGGGCTGGGCCAGCTGGTGGTCGGCCTGCTCCGTCTCTGCCGCTTGCCAGCTACGCCTCGGCCGGCGCAGGGGGCGGAACCGCGCATGTGCGGCGCTCCCGGGCAGGGAAAGTCCTCGACTTACGACCAGTTGGGTAGTCCTCAACTTACGACCAGTTTAGTCCTCGACTTACGACCGGTTTAGTCCTCGACTTACGACCGGTTGGGGTCGCGGCATTAAAAAGGTTGAGAACCACTGCTCTAACTCTTTTCGTTTTTGAATCTGTTTACGCCTATAAACATTGTTCATATAAATCAAAATGCCTCTCATATACGCTTTACTAGCGTCCCAAACCATTGAAATCGAAGTGTCTTTATGCATGTTCAAGAAAAAAAATTCTTTCAATTCGTCTCTACATTTCTGCACGTTTGTATCATATCTAAATAAGTTTTCATTCAGTCTCCAAGTTCTTCTTTTTTTTTTCAATATAAATTTTTTTTATTATTTTTCATCATAAAAAAAAACATCACAAATGTTACACAATGCTATATGAGAAACCCCCCACCCCCCACCCCCCCGGACTTCCCAAACCTAATCCTAGGATAATATTCAGATATAAGTAAACAAATATTAGTATCTCTAACTCCACAAAGTATATTATTCTACATGAGTAGGTAAAATATATAAAAGAAAAGAAAAAGAAAAAATTTTCTAAAAACCTAAATTATATTCCACCACTCTATGCTTCTTTTGAATATAAACAATCCATCTTCTCCATATTAATAAAAATTGTTCATT
>NW_015390328.1:50656-52050 GCF_001527695.2 Protobothrops mucrosquamatus | reverse complement strand
GCCCCTACCCCGGGCCCTCGGTTGATGGAATGCCTGGAAACCTGGCGGGCATAGATCAACAAGGGGAACTCCCCCTTCCATGCCCAGCCAGGTCTCGGTGATACCTGCCAGGTCCGCTCCCCCCTCTTGAATGAGCTCTTGAATGAGGGGGGCCTTATTTACCACGGACCTGGCGTTGCATAACATCAGCCGATGATCCAGGTCCCGAGGATCTAAAGTCCCTGGAAGCCGAGTAGAGCCCTGAGGATCGGAGCACCCACAAGCTTGTAAGCAGCGTGTGCATGCTCCCAAAACCCGATATGGTCCTCTGCTCCTGCCATATCTGCCCCTCCCACTGACCGTACTAATCACACCACCCTCTCTTAACCCCCCAGTCTCCTCCCTCACCGTTCCGTGCCCCTCAGACAGGACTGGCCTTGGCCTCAGAGAGGGCTCCCCCAAGTCCCCTCGGGCCAACCCCGAACCCCCTAAAAATTTGATAAAACACCCCTCTAAGAAGACTCTCAATTTTTTTCTCCTTAGTTCCCCTCTTGCTGTATACCACCTCTCGGGGTTCCACACCCCTTCATTGAGGCATTGGTATTGGGCCATGCCTGCGCGATGGGGGAATTGCGCAGGGCCAGCAGTTCCTTCCTGGGATACATTCCAGTCCACAACAGGAAGTCCAGCAGCAGAGAAGGGGAGGGGGAAAAGTCCTCATGATGGATTAATCTTGGTCAGGGGCCTGAGATGGATGAAGAAAAAGTAGCAGCAGCAGTTTGTTGTTCTCGTTGTCCCCCATGGGGGGGGAATGGCAAAGTCAGCCGGGCCCCAACCACACGAACCTCCAGGTCCACGCCGGGCCCCCACCACCTCCACAGAGGCTGGCCGCAGGATCTTCCGCTGGAGGGCCTCAGACCAAAATCAGCCCTCGGCCTCCCCCGGCCCTCAGCCTCCACGGGCGCGGGCACAGGCATCCGCGCTCGTCGGGCACTCACCGGCTCCCGCCGAGCCCGGGCGCGCTCCACCGGGCCCCAATCCTCCGCCAGGCCGAGCCCTTCGGGGCAGATCCCCCGTCGGCGCCTCTCAGATCCTCCGCCAGGCCGCGTCCCTCGGGCCGGATCCTCCTTTGGGCCACGGCCTCCGCCTGGGCCACTAGGCCGGGCCGCCGGGCCGCGTCCTTCGCCCTTCGCCTGGGCCGCTAGGCCGGGCCGCTAGGCCACCAGGCTACATCCCCCGCTGGGCCGCATCTCCCGCTGGGCCACGTCCTTCGCCGCCTACTCACACATGGCGACTCAAGGCGGCTTACACAGAGATAAAAACACTCTATAAAAAGAATAAAATGTTTGGAGACGTATGGAAATTATCATGGAAGCCAACTTGCTTGTTGTCCATTATGTACCAACCTTTTTATC
>NW_015390328.1:22888-50131 GCF_001527695.2 Protobothrops mucrosquamatus | reverse complement strand
CACCCAGCCGAAACCAGGTGGTCGCGCAACAAGCTGCCGGCTATCTCCGCTCCCCGAATTCAGGGACGCTGAGCAGCCCCGACCCTCTGGAGGCTCCCCATCTCCGCTGAGGACTCCCCGGAGTCCGGAGCTAACTCCCCGGTAGGTCCGCCATCTTAGCAATCAGCAATCAACCAATCAATCATAATAACTGATTTATAATTCAGTTGATTTAATTTCCGATGTACCAATTTATAAAACTGTTTCTGTTGTTGATTTGGAGCATATAATCCAATAATAAGACATTTCTTTCCATTCAATAATATTTCAATAAAAACATATCTTCCTTCTGGATCAAAATCAATTAATTTGGGTAGAAACTCTTTCCTCACATAAATAACTACCCCGCCTCTTTTCTGCGGCGCAGGTGCAATAAAATGTATTCCCAACCGTGAGTTAATCAAATATTTTTGATCCTTTGCTGTAATGTGAGTTTCTTGTAAACATACAACATCATTTTTATGTTGTTTCAAATAATGAAATATCTTTTTTCTTTTCTGTGGAGAATTCAAGCCATTAACATTCCATGTCAGAAACCTTGCCATCTTTAATGGCAGAGAGCCTCTGGAACGCTCCTTGTAAATCAGCTGTTTCTGATCTCTTCGGCCTCGCACCTCCCACTGGCTCTGAAATAACTTGCTGCGCTATAGGTACAACTTCCACTTTTTGCTGCTCTCTTTCTTTGCGTCTATGAGCTGCACGGGTCATTCTTTGTAACTTCGGATCATCTTTAATTTCCATAAGTTGCTGCTTAGTTTGGTCTTGTAGTTTTGTAACACTTGATGACATAGCTCCCTCAGCCAATTGCTCTTCAAGAATTCCTTCCTTTCTTGTACCTCGTGGAGATGATGATGAACCCACTTTCAAAATTGAGATATAAAAGTCTCTTGCTTTCACAACCGAGTTGAGCCTGTAGCGTGTTCCCATGTAATTCACAATTATACCAACAGGTATATCCCATCTAAATTGAATTTGTCGCTTTTTCAACTCTTCAACCAGAAAGGCGAAATCCTTCCTTCTTCTAAGTATTTTGGATGGTATCTCCTTTAAAATTATAACATCTTGTGCCATAATTTGAAATTTCTGCTTGTAAAAGGCTTGAATGATTTCATTACGGATTGATCTTCTAGAAAAATAGATTACAACATCTCTTGGAAGATTTCTCTGTCTTGCAACCCATGAATTAACTCTGAAAACTTTTTCCATTTCTCTCATAATTTCTTCAGGTTGACAGGACAAAACCAAAGCCAAATCTGCTGCAATCTCTTCCTCCAAATTTTCTTGAGCATTTTCCTTCAATCCCCTTATTCTCAAAGCATATTCCATTTCTCTATATTGTGACATAATAACCTCATTTTGAGTTAAATCCACGTTCTCCTCCACTTTTCCCAATCTAAATTCCAGACTTTCAACATGTTCCTCCACTTCATCCACCTGTTCATCTATACGTTCTACATGGACTGCCAAGCCTTGAAGCGCAAACAGTATGTCATCTCTCATCTCTGCATTTTTCTTTTCCAAAAGCTCCTCTGTCTCTATTCTGATCTGTCTTACATTGTCCTTCAAAGCATCCTGTAATTGCATTGCATTGTCCTTTAAAGCAGGGCTTTTCAACCTTTTCACCCATTGTACCACTTTTAGGATATGGTAACATCCGAGTACCACCAGTCGCCTAGCAAGGTGTCAAAAACTTGACCAAAAAAAAAGAGTACAGGTAGTCCTCGACTTACAACAGTTCGCTTAGTGACTGTTCGAAGTTACAATGGCACTGAAAAAAGTGCCCCCCAAGCCACAGCCGAGCAAGACACCTGTCTGCCCACCCAGCGGCGCTCTTCCTCCTGTCTGAGGTTTTCATTGTTGTGAGCATTTCTGTTGAGGATTGGCAGCGGGGGTGGGGTGGGGGGTGTTTGGTTTTTATTCCCCCCGTCTGCTGGGTGGTTGCAGCAGGTTTTGGTCACTTCACATGACCCTGGGACACTGTGACCGTTATAAATATGAATCAGTTGCCACGCATCTGAATGTAAATCACAAGACCCTGGAGATGCTGCAACATTCCAGCTGATTGGTGCTTCTTCAGGGCTCAGCAGAAGCACCAGGATCAGCGCCGGGCTCCAGCTGTAGCCTGGTGCTGATCCCGGCACTTCCACTGAGCCCTGACAGCCCTGCAGCTCCAGCCATCTCTCGCTCAGGCTTGTGCGGTGCTGCCACCAGTTCAGCTCATTCTCCTCCCCTGCTACCACTTTTCTAGGATGGTCGCGTACCACCTGCCAGGTGCCCATGTACCACAGGTGGTACCTGTACCACTGGTTGAAAAGCCCTGCCTTAAAGCATCCTGTAATTCTTTCAGTGTAAATACCGGAATTGGGGGAGAAGGCGGAGGAGTCTTAGCTTTGGGCTGCTGTGGTGTTTGAACAGCTGGGGAGGAGATCGTGCCTTTCTGAGGAACGGAAGTTCCCACACGTTTTGAAGCCATTTTTCTTTTCTCTTTCTTCTATCTTATATTTTTATTTTTATTTTTCCTCTTTAAAGTATTATAAAGTCTTGTAAAAGCAACAAATACTAAGTGTATAAAAGGAGGCAGGAAGCTTGCCCACCCAATAAGCAGCAAAGAAGCAAATCTGTTACAATATTTCTTCTATATCCAAGAAAGTGAAAGTCTCATATATCTTCTGTCAAAAAAGAAAACGCCCTTCTGCAGCCATATTCCTTCTTCTTCTAGTTTAGACAAAAAGTGAAGAAGATACTTATTTGTTTCCTGAGTTAAAGTCACAATTTATTCAAAGTCCAATCCTCCTGGTTAGCTCTGTCTGCTTATAGTTTCTACTCACAGTTTCTTTAAACGGCAGAGGTGGAATCAGCGTCTGGCTTCGTTCGGAGAACAAAGGCAGCCCGAGGAGCGGAGAAAGTCCCAGACTCCGGGGGAGTTCACACCTTAGTCCTCACAAAAGAAGAATTATGAGGGCTAGGGAACTCTACCTCTATCTTGGAAGCTCATCCCCCCCTTTGCCCGGGGAGGGGTATTCCGAGCCGTGGAACAGCTGTTGCGCGCTGTTCCTGCGGCTTTGACGCGTCCTCGGGGCAGATGGCTCAAAGAAAAGCCGCCATCGGTGCCGCCATCGCCACCGGAAGTCCCCACTTTGCATCTTAAGAAGACAGAACTCTTGGAATATTTCTTCCAACAGGCATCTTTATTAAGAGAAGATGGTTACAGGCGTTCTAGACAGGACCTGAGGGCCCACCCCTGCCATTCAAGGTTTTAAGTGTTCCCAAGCAGCCCCCCACCCCACTGTCCTTCCAGCGACAATCCCAAGCATTACATTTCCACCCCCTTTTCCTCACGGCTGGCGGAAGGGAGACTTCAGAGAGGAGTACATGAAAGGTGATGGCCATATTGTTATGGTCAGTCCTCTTGGTGAGATCCACATTCAGTCTCTTTGAAGTTTTAATGAAGGAAGTGAGAGCCATAAAACCCCTTTGCTCATCCCCCTTCCCCTTCGTAGTATGACAGAATCCAGAGAGGGCAGAAATGGGGTTTTCCATAGTCGATAACTAGAGATGAAATATAATTGGATTCTGACACTGCCATTGGTTTACATATATGCAGTTGAAAGAAAGATTCAAGTTAGATAAAAAGGATCATGGGTTTAATTTTGTTAAAAATGAATTGGAAAGCCTACTGTGCGGTAGTGATGAACATATTATTGCTAAAGTTTACAAAATATTATTGGATTTAAATCTGGAAAATGAACAAGTAAAACATTGTATGATTCAGTGGGCAAGGAATTTTGGGTATAATATAATGCTTGAACAATGGGAAAATATGTGGCATAAAGGATTAAAATTTACATTAAATTATAATCTAAAAGAAAACTTTTACAAGATGATGTACCATTGGTACTTAACACCAGACAAGTTATCAAAAATGTATAAAGGGATTTCAAATGAACCTTGGAAATGTAAAGGCAAAGAGGGGACGTTTTACCAAAATAGCACCTACACACTATTTCGTTCTTTTATAACCTCATCCTCAGTATACAATTATCTCTTTTAAGAATTTGATTTATATCTTTCTTTTCGTCTCTGAAAAGAGAACCCCGATTACCTGTTTCTGGACCCTTTTTTTATGCCTTGAAACTACAATATATACAACTGTCGTCGTTCTAATGTGAGTCTTTACCTTCTGTACATCAGTTCCTACAATGGAGGAATGATTACAAAAGCTGATGGAGCTAGCAGAGATGGCTAAACTGACTGTACTGATTAAAGAAAAAAATACGAATACTTTTATTGCCACATGGAAACTGCTTCTAGATTTTGTGCTTGAGGTGGAAAAAGATGAAATTTTGATTGTGGGCTTTACCAATTAGATAGATTTGATGTTATTCAAATGGCTAGTTTATATTATTTTGTAAAAGTAAAAAGTTAAGGTTTGAAGTTGATACTCTATTGCACCAAAGGAAGTTGGAAGTCAGTGCCTTTTCCCCTCCTTTTTTTCTCCCTTACCTCACTTCTCTACTCCCTTTTCCTTTCCCCATATTTTCCGCTAGTTACTTTGTATTTTGATTGTATCGTATATTATAAACTAATAAAACTTTGTATTAGAGAATAGATTTTCTTATAAATTGGTTCATAACATCCCTTGGCAATTGTCTTCTGGCCGCATATACTGAATTTATTCTGTAAATTTTGTCTATTTCTTTAGCGAAGTCTACTTTCTCATCATTAAACCATTTAGTCATTTCTGTTTCAGTTACATCACTTAAGTTGTGAATTTGCTCAGGAATTCCTCTGAGGCGCAGAAAAAGTTCTTTCTGTTTCAAATCCAATAACAGTAAATTTTGGTTAAGAAGGTCCAACCTTGTGTCTGTCTCATCCATTCTAATCTGTATATTTTAACATCATCTTTAGTTTGTTTTAACTCTGATACTAATAATTCAAATTTTTTATCTGATTTTTCGTTCACCTCTTTTATTGTGTCATGTAGCATAGCAAACCTTTTCTCAAATACTTCCATAAGGAGTTTGGTGCTAGGCTCTTCTGAGTCGCATTTTACTTCCATCCGTTGCTTCTTAGGAGGCATTTTTGCATATCCTCTCTTACAGTTGGGGGGAGGAGCCAAGATGGTCGACAGGCAGCAAAGGCTGTAAAGAGCTCCTCCAAAAGTAAAAGTTTATTTTATTTTTATTTTAACTTTTTAACCCTTTTTAACCTTGCATTTAAACCTACTTTTAACCCATTTTAACCTATTTTTAAACCTGTTTTAACCCTTGTTTGACTTTTTATAAAAGTATATATACTGGAGAGGCTACCATTGTTTTACCTACATTTTAACAACTCTACAAGCCAGGATTATCAAGAATGGGGAAAAGGAGAAAGAGACAGCGTGCACACTCAGCAGCCCAGAGTTCTTCCAAGCCACTGAAGCAGCAGAAAATGGAAGATTACACTGAAAGTAGACAGTCTGCTCCAGTAAGTAATTCATCTGCAGTCTCCTCACCAGATAGATCTAATTTGTGTGATTCATTGGAATGGGATTTACAAACCAAGCTTGAAAGCAAACAGCATATAGAACTTCCTGCCTCTCTCACAGAAAATATCTCCCCTTCTTGGAACTTAACCTGCTCAACAGCCGCTTTCCTTGCTCAGGATGGGAATGTAGCAAATTCAAAAAGGGAGAATGCAACAGACTTCCTTTCCAGACAATGTTTGCTTACAGCTCAAACTGTAAATTCAATCTATGAATTTTTATCAACAGTTATAAATAAGGTTGACTGCTTGGAAGAGTCTTTTGCAAAGTTTATTAAGAGTTCACCGAAATATTGCAGAAGGATCCAGGAGGACACCTACTGATAGACATGGGGTGGCTAACTCAGAAATTTCCTCTCCCAAAAAATGGGAGAGGAAAGAATAACTACAAAGAAAACAAGACTCAATCAGATAGTCCAAGAGGTGACCAACATAACTTCTGTTAGCAGACTAACCAGGTTACCTTGCAAATTTATGACAATAGAACGAATAGAGGGCGTTGGAGTGATAGAAAAGCTGTTAGGCTGCCTCTGAGCCAGGTGCTCCGCTGCGAATACTCTCTAATAGATTTACTACACGCAGAATGGTTGCCAGCCAGAAGGCAATGTATGCAAATTTTGCTATCTTTCAAGCAGCCCACAATTCCCTCTATGCTTTTTAAGATGAAGCCCTTCTTGAGTAGTTTTTCAATCTTTCCAATACGTGTCTTGTGCTCAGAGAAAGGGTGCCCACTCCTGGATCAGCCTCTCCAAAAGGGAACTATTGCAGACTTCCCGTTTGATGTCACTGCGTAACGGATGCAGGAAGACGGGGCTCCATCTTCCACGTCTGAATTCGCCCTGCTGGGGACCCTAAAAAGGGTCAAAAGCCGCCCCAGAGAGGCGATGAAGGAGGGGACCCTCGTTGATCGCGGAGGGGTGGCGGCCCTTCCGTTTGATCTGAGGAAGCCCTCCAAACCGGCGGGGGAAAGACTGGCTACATTCATGTAGCCAGTCAGAAGCTGCTGACAACCGAAGGAAATAAGCACTAACGAGCAACTTTTGAGCAACGTGGATGAAACTGGGTGAGACTCTATCCTCTCTTTATAACTTTAAGACTTTTTCCTGGAAAAAACCGCCCAAAGCAAAGAATCCTCGATCAGAGAGGGAAAGGGAATTTCCACCCCATTCCAAGAAAAAAAAAAGTGGCGAAATAACTGCTTGGGGGAAAATGAAGAAAATTATAAGATTAATTTGGAATCAATATAGATATATAGCCTTGAAATTTGGGGACTAAAAGTGCTTTTGAGACTTTTTTTTGGAAAAGAGACTTGAAAAGCTTGCAATATAAGTTTGAAGCTGGAAGAAGGCGTTAACGACATCTAGTGGCGAACTACGGCACTACAATTTATTATGCTTAAAGGAAATTTGGCCTGAAGCCTAGACTCAGAAAAGACTTTGGGTGTCCTTGGAAACTTTCACTTTTGAAGACTGCAGCTGGATAAGGAAAAAAAAACCCTGTTGGACTGCTTATCTGGGCGGTGGTGAGGCAAGTTCTCCAGCTCCGTGGCTGCAGAGAAATGCTCCACCTACCGCTTCGGTGCTCGGAAGGCGAGTGAAATGGAAGAGGGTGGGTAGGTGATGTGGGAGCTGCCCCACTTGTTCTGTGGCTGGCCGCTTTCGGCTGAGCCGCGTCACGCCCACCAATGCCGCTGCCAAAATACTTGGCAGATCCCCCGATCTAACCCACTTGGCACCTGCTTTCCAGGTCTGACACAACCCTAACCTCCACTCCCCCCAACCCTACCCACAATGCCTAATCCCAACCCTAACCGCCATTCCCCCCCCAGGACAACCACAACCACAATGGTGAAGTACAACAATCAACATTTATTCAAAAACAGCCACGTTGTCTTCTTCTGTAACATCTTCATACAGTAACTCACCCAAACCCCGAATTCCGGCCTTAACCTCTTGCGACTCCAGTTCCTGTAAACCCATTGGCCCCAATCTCTCATGTCCAGCAATAGCGGACTCCTTAAATGAGCACTTTTTGTCCATATAGCCTGCTTGTACACGTAACCGTTGTGTCGACAGTCACTAAAATAGGGTACTTAAGAAGTAGGTTCAGTGCTGGAGACCGTCCGATCCGAAGTGTTTCAAAGGTGCGACTAAAGAGAGGTAAGATACAAGTTACATCAGTAACTAAAGGGACACGTTTAAAAGGAACTTACCGAACAAATAGTGTTATAGGTCTCAGACCTATATCCGTCACATTCCTGCAGGAATCATGATTTGATCTATTCCTCTCTCTCCAAGGAACCTCTTCATGTCTTTTGCACAGTGAGTGCTGGCTGAATCCCAGACTAGCAGACCTCTTTGGCCACCTCTCAAAACAAGTGGCAGCATTAAATTGACCGACTTCCTTATAATGGCTTGTGTGAACCAGGCTTTTTCGGTTTGAAGAACATAAATGCCTGAAACACGTTCAATCTTATCTTTCTTGCCCTTACAAAACCCCCAGCTTCACATACCAAAAAGGAAATGTTGATGAATCTCAGAAAGAAATTCTTTCTATGTTGAAATCAATACAAGAGACAATTGTCTTAGCTCATGATGAGACTAAAAATAATGCAAAGGAGATAAAAGAACAACTTTCTAATCTAAACTTACAAATTCAGAAAATGACTACAAAGAAGGAACCAGTAACCCAGAAAATAGAAGGAAAATTAGAGGAAGCAGATGCAAAGATGGAAGACCTAAAGGAAGGAATTAACAGACAGACTCAGACAAACGAAGAATTAGAAGATGCAGTGATAATACCGGAAATGGAAAAGATATCTTACTTGTCAAGATCTCACAACACATTTGAGGATAAGGAAGAAGAGCTGATTGAACGGAAGATAAAGCTGTCAGGAGAATTGTGGAAAATTGGAGGAGGGAGGCTGTTTAATGAATATAAATGGGCTGAGTGTTCTTCCAAAAATACTTTAATCAAATTGTCTTTCTTACTTCAAACAATATACACAAAAATAGGGGAAGAACTACTTGAGGACTCAAATGCATTGACTTGGAAAGTTAGTTGGCAAAGGAAGAAAGCCAGAGTAAGACTGAAGAAAATAGAGGTGTTGACCCATTAGATGGGACATTATATTATGAAATAGATGTTTGAACATGGCTAAGAGAATAGATAATTGTTAGAAATAAAAGTATTACTATAACTAGAAAGATAGGATATGCAACTAGAATGCTATATTTTGGTATGAGAAGGGAAATATGAAAATGCCAAGAGGGTCTGAATAAGGGAAACTTTTGGTTACCCAAATATAATTTACTATGACAAAACTATAAGCAATAGAGATGGGATATTATATTATTAAATAGATGTTTGAATATGGTTAAGAAAATAGATAACTGTTAGAAATAAAAGTATTATAACTAGAAGGATAGGATTTCTAACTAGATTATTATATTTTGTTATGAGATGGGAAATATGAAAATTCTAAAAGGGTTTGAATAAGGGAAGCTTTTGGTTATCCCAAATATAATATATTATGAGAAAATTATAAGCGATAGAGATATTTTGAACATTGATGGGAAATTAATTTTTTTTAAAAAGCGGGAAAAACAGGATATTGATTGAACAAATGGATTTTAAGTGCAAATGCAATTGAGATATGTATTGGCTAGAAAAGATATTATAAACTGACATTATCGATACTTCGTATAATACCAGAAAAATGTGATGAAGATGTCTATCTTTAATTGTATATGTATTAACAGTAACAAGTATTGTATTTGCCCAATATGGAAAAATGTATACCACCGGAAGAAGAGAGGACCAAGGAAGCACTGGATGGTGTAGTATTGGAAATTAATAAATTGTTTACAAAAAAAGGGAACTATTGCTTTAAATCCAAGCTGCAACAGACCTCATACTGATAAGCTTGAAGCAGGCACAGCTGAATTGACCTTGAGAAAGCAGAGGAGTGATCTACAAACTCTGTTATCCACAGCTACAGAATCTGCTGAGGAGGTGCCAGAAGAAATGCCAGTTGACTTATTCGATTCATTGCCAGAACCTGAGCAAGCTAACATTATTCAGAGACTGGATGATCTAAAACAGTGTTTCTCAACCTTGACAATTTTAAGGCATGTGGACTTCAACTCCCAGAATTCCACAGCCAGCATTGCTGGCTGTGGAATTCTGGGAGTTGAAGTCCACATGCCTTAAAATTGTCAAGGTTGAGAAACACTGATCTAAAAGAGGCACTGACAACAACTCAATTCACAACAAAGCCTCTATTTAAATAAAGCTTCCTGGATGAAGAAATTGGAATAGAAAAGAACTTCCCGATAGACAATATTTAGGTCATGTCAGGATTTTTAGTTGACTAGCCTATCATGCTTGCTTTTATCTGGGACTTCTAGAAGATTATACACCAGTGAAGTTTAATATTATGTCCTTTTCCATGTCATAATGACAGGACCAAATTAGACCTGAACCAGAACGCTTCTGATAGGTGATATTTTCTGAATCTACTTGAGGTTCTCCTCATTGTCTCACAGATTTATCCTGCTTAGAAGCCCATGGACCTTTAAATTACTAAACATCCTTATCCCCAGTTGAAGCAAGAGAGTTTCAAAAATTCTAGGGTTGAAAAAACAGAGTTTGCAAGGAATCTGAGGCAACATGCTTTATGTATCAGCTGTTAGGAAACAACAGTGAAAAAGGTTGGCATTTTCCTGGCCATATATGTAAGCTTCTAGAATGCATTTCTTTGGCCACTCTATGAACACCAAATACTAGACCAGTTTAACCAATCGCAACCTGATTTAACAGGTCGCTTCTTATGGATTCTCTTTTCTTGCCATTAATTTGCATTTCTCTTCTTTGTCAGTTATGACTGTATGTGCATAACCCTACAAAAAAGCAACCTTGGCATAATGCCATATGTGCATTAATTGATAAATTGCATGCCTTAGCCATTAAGGTATGTCACATGCAGCCTTGTTAACAGGAGGACACCATGAATTAAGCTACTAAACTGTTAACTGTACTTTTGGATCCTGCTTGGTTAAGTTACTTTTGTACTGGTCTTGAACCGTAATAAAATTTATCTATCTATCTCTCTCTCTTACAGTTGCTGACAGCAGAAAAGCAGGCAAGAATACACTGTTCTCTTTTCAAGGTCAGATAAGGAGTTCCAAAAGCAAAACTAAGCAGCTAGCAGGAGAAATAGTGTTGATATACAAACTCACAGAGTAGAGGGGAAAAAAGGTTTCTAAACTTTTAACATAGAAAGCCAGAGTGCAGAAGAAATAAAGTAAAGATACTGTATAAAAAGTCTTTTCAAGTTGATAATATATACAGTCTTTTTGGTAGAAGTTCAAAATAGTTAAATCAGTAACTGATTTTCTCAGTAATCTAAAATAAACCTTGTTGCCCTTTGTCTTTTCCATTCTTTCTCTTTAAAAGGGTTTTATTTCCAAGACATTGGATTCTGTCAGTGCTCAGTTTGCTGCTTCAGCCTTGGTTACATCAGAACAGCTCATGGGATTCAAAATGAAGGATGATGTGGTGCTTGGAATTGGGGTGAATGGCATCCTTCAAGCCTCAGGTAAGAAGTGCTAATGATTATAGTACCAAAAGGTGCAATTGTGTATGTGGGAGGGTGTATATGAGAGAGAGTTAAGACAGTAAGCTGCTATTGTCATTTGTCGTGAGATTTTTTTTTCTTTTTGATTTCACAGGATTATATAAGGGTTTACACTTCAGTAGTACTACGCCTACAGCACTTGTACATACAAGCTCATCAACAGCAGGTTCAGCCTTGTTACAGCCTTCAAATATAACACAGACTTCAAGTTCTCACAGTGCACTGAGTCACCATGTAACTGTTGCCAATTCTGTAACAACTCAGGTTCTGTTTGGGAATAACATTAAATTAACTGTACCCTCATCTGTTGCCACTGCAAACTCTATCAATATGCTCAATGCACGGCACATGCCTAGGACTCTAAGTGCTGTTCCATCATCTGCCTTAAAGCTGGCTACAGCAAACTGTCAGGTGCCAGCCTCATCCTCTGTGGACACAGTACAAAGGTAAGTGCTTTTTTGCTTTTTATCACCTTGAATTCTTACTATAAAAGAAAAATTTTGGGTGTTTAGTCTCAGTAGAAAATTCTTTCAAGCTGCCTCTAATTTCTGCATTAAGAATGTCTTAATGAAAATGGAAGTGCTATAGTTTGAAATATTAAATAAATTTATGGTAAGTTTATATCAAAAGTGGGACAGACTACTTTTGAAAAGCTTGATTTTGTAGAGATAGAGGTCATGAGCAGCAAACTGCCTACCTCAAATGCCGCATGCCTTGAATCCCTGCATGATCTCACCCTGTTCATATCGCCATGGTGATGTAGGAAACTACCCCAGGCTGGTACATGATTTCACCTGGTTCACATGATCTCATCTCGTTCACACCAACAGGATGTAGCAGAAAACTGCCCCTGCTGGTGCCCCTAGCTGATATATTCTTAAGGATTGACAAGGAGAATCTACCAATAAAAATGCCGTTGCTATGCTGTTGCTATGTTATCTTTTGCTGCTTGGAAAACTGTATAAAGCAATAAACGCTGCGAAAGGCAGTGAGATATATTGGCATCCTGCTATGACTGGTCTCTGATTCCGACATGATTTTCCAAAGAAAAGGGGCCTTTTTGGTGCTGCTGAAAACACCTACCAAAGTCTAATTAATAGCTTCTAATTTTCCTTACTTTCATTTAGTAAAACTTGAACCAGCTACTCATTCATTGTAAAGGATTAGAGAATTCTCACTTTTTATGTTTTCAATCTGTTTTTTTTCCAGTTTACTATTTGTGTTGTAGATTTGGGTACCCCAAGCATATTACTACCTCCAACCTGGGAATGTGTATACAGGAATACTTGCAATATTAAGGTTGATCTGTTCAAGCCCTGAAAATATTGCATGTGGTCAGAGTCTCTCCCCTCCCCTCCCCTATCTTTTTTAATTTTCAATATTAATATATTAAAACCAGTGTAGTGTAGTCATTAAATTGTTGGAGTGGCTCCATAGAGACCCAGGTTTAATCCATTCTTAGCCATGGAAGTTAGTCTCTCAGATCACAGGGTGGTTGTTTTGTAGACAAATGAGAAGAAGGGAGTGCTGTGGATACCACCTTGAGCTCATGAAAAAAGGCAGGATATAAATCTGAGAAATAATTAAATACTGGGATAGGACATTACCTGGAAATTCCAGGGCTATAGATTGGGAACTCAAACAAAAAATCCCAGAAGATGACTCCACGGATTTGTTCCAAGAAATCATCAGGATTCAGACTTCACTCAAAGAATGCTACATCTGTCTTTTCATCAATTTCATTGATATTTTCATTATTGCCCCATTTGGAGATTGGAGGGGATGGTGTTGGATTAATTTACTTGTACCCAATCATGGCTACATTAAAGGTGTAGGTAGTTTTCTTTCCTTTGAGAACTTTAGGAATACAATTCTTCTAATGCAGGGGTGTCAAACTGCCGGCCCGTGGGCCGGATGCGTCACGTGGAAGCCGCGCCTACCCCATTGCCGGCAATGGCAAAACCGGCCCGATACATTGCGTGACATCACATGATGTCGCGAGTTTGACATGCCTGTTCTAATGAACTGACTGCCCAAAAAACAAATTGATTTTCTCTGTTAAAATACGTATTTCAGATTGGCAATATCTCATTTTGAATTGTAGATGGTGCGTTTTTCCATAACATTTTCATAAGTATGAGACAACACAGACTTGAAAATGTAAAGAAATATTTTATTACACTATACTGAACTTCCAAAGATGGAAAATAAGTACTTTTACCATTTTTAAGAGTGGCTTTTTTCTATTTAAATACTTAAAAAATGCATTTGTGTTCTCTCCACTTTTATTTCACAGGGAAAACCATGAAACAGAAAAGTCAGCACTGAACAATATAGTAGACAATACAGTAGCAATGGAGGTGACGTAGTTTCTGTAGTAACGAAACTCCAACTTTTGGGAACTTGTTTAGGTGCTATGCATCAGTAGCAATTTGAATGCAAGGGACGATGGAATGCAGCATATTGTATTTCCGTGGCAGCTGTAGGAACTTGACAGCAGTGCATCTCTCTCATGCTTTGGTTTTTTCTATTCTTACTGTTAATAGGAATGAACATCTGTAAATTAATATAACAGCAATTATCTGTACAATACTGCATATTTGTAATTCCCTTGTATAAATGTTAACACAACTGTTCATTTGTGATGCTTTGCACTTGGGAGAGAATTGCAACAAAGTAAGAGTAAGAAGTGAGATTGTATAGAGATGAAGTCTCATGACGTGCATGGTGAGGAATCTGCTGTTTTATCTATTTATTGTGCTGTGTTTACAGTTTTTGTACACTGTAGCTTCATTTATTCCTGTGTGGTAGTAAATGTGTTAGATAGCTGTGGACTCCTTGGTATTTTGTAAATGGTATTAACAAAACTTGCTTCCCCCTCTGGGTCCTTGGGTTTTTCTGTATCATGTGAAAAATGGTGACATACATACAGATTTTTTTAAAGGCATCAGTTTAAAAATGGGGAATGTACTACTCAATATGATCTCCCTGTTCTAAAATCACAAGACATGTAACAAGCGAAAAACGAAGTCTCATGGATTCTAGCTCACTGACTAGCTCACAAATGTGTGCAGTTTCTGGTACTTAAAGCACTAAAGTTATGTTGCTGCTCTTTATATCACCCCCTCTGTTGTCCCATTTTCTTACACACCAAAATGGTGGTGTCAAATCAAGTATGCAAATGGGAGTCCTTACAACTGGAGTTTTATGTTGTGTTGCCATTTTGATCACAAATTATATTTTTATTTTGTAATTGTTATTAAAGACTTAATTATTCACTTGTTCCTTTTAAAAAAGGCTAAAAGGGAAAAGAATGTAATAATTCCTGTATGTGTCTCATCATTCCAGTTTCTGAAAACAGCCAGCTTTCCTCCCCCCACCTCACTTTTCTTTTGAGATTCTCCAAAATGCTGCAAGGCCAGAACCACAACTGTCAGGTGCCTTCCTTTGGAAATATTTTCCCTCTCTTCTGTGAAGAGAATGGTACTTAGGACTCTACTACTACTGCTTTGTCAGTACCGGTCTGAATGCCCACTCTGATAGTGTACATTATCCTTAAGGTTTTTAATCCCAACTGGAAATTATGATAGAACTCTCACAAAATAAACCCAGGGCATTACATGTTGACAGAGAAGTGTGTGGCATGTGTTATACTGATTTCATTTTATGAATTTATTTATTCTGAGAGAATGTGACCCAAAACAACTAAGCATGCTTGTTTTTAAATTAAAATATTTTCAAATTAATTCAATACATGAATAAATGGGGCTCACTGATCTGTGGCTTCCATCAACTAGAGACTGTTGAGAATTGTTGAACAAAAGAAAATGGGACAAAGGACTGGTATGGTTAGGGTTGTAAGACTTCACTTAGTAGAGTGAAGCATTGGGTGAATCATGCCTGATACAAGAAGCCAAACCAGGAACAGATATGTGCCTTTGCAAACAGTTCCAGAATCTTTCAAGGACCATGTTTACAAAAACAGATTAAAATAAAGTTACAAATCATTCCAAATAGAAGATAGACTAGATCTTGGATGGACTGTGGTTACCATAAAAAATAAGGTTTCATTGAACAGTTATTGAGATCACAGCCCAAAATAATGTAAATCTCTGAGAATGAATTAGATTGTCTAGCTTTTCAGGCACAATACATTATTTCCTAGTGGGTAAGATTTGCTGAATATCTTTGGTACTTTGTGCAATTAAAATTCCAAGTTTCCAAAAACTGGAAATAACATGGTAGCATTTAGCACACTAAACAACACATATGTGCTGCAGTAAAAAATGAAAAAATGCAAATAATAAAAAAATGCCCTTGCTTTGATTCTTCCAAGGAAGAGGCGATCTTCTGCACGTGCCCATAATTTACATAATTGGTGTATTCAGTGCTACTTTTTGAATGTATATGGCATAGTGAACCATAAAAATCAAGACTAAGTTTGTCTTGGTAGGTAAAAATGGCTAGGTTGTGGTTCAAACGTTATATAAACCCTGTGCTATGAATATTTTCCTAATAGGCATACACTGGCAGAATGAATGCAGGAGTTACTCCTGATACATCCTTATATTAAGACTAGTGCATTTTAGTCTTTACATAAAGAAATCAAATCAGAATAGAGCTGGAAGGGACCTTGGAGGTCTTCTAGTCCAACCCCCTACTCAAGAAGGAGACCCTATACCATTTCAGATAGGTGGTTGTCCATTCTTAAAAACCTCCAGTGATGAAGCACCTACAACCTCTGGAGGCAAGCTGTTCCACTGGTTAATTGTCCTCAGTGTTAGGAAGTTTCTCCTTAATTCCAGGTTGCTTCTCTCCCTGTTTCCATCCATTGTTTCTTGTCCTGCCCTCTGGTTCTTCGGAAAATAAGTTGACACCCCCCCCCCCATCTTTGTGACAGACTCTCAAATACTGGAATACTGCTATCATGTCCCTCCTAGCCCTCCTTTTCTCTACACTAGCCAAACCCAAATCCTGCAACTGTTCTTCATATGTTTTACTCTCCAGGCCTTTAATCATCTTAGTTGCTCTTCTTTGTACTTTTTCCAAAGTCTCAACATCTTTTTTAATACGGTGACCAAAACTGGATGCAGTATTCCAGGTGTGGTCTTACTAAGTCTTTATAAAGCGGTACTAATACTTCACGTGATTTTGATTCTATACCTCTGTTTATTCAACCAAGGATTGTATTAGCTTTTTTGGCTGCTGCCGCACACTGCTGGCTCATGTTTAAGTGATCGTCCACTAGGACAGAGCTTTTCAACCAGTGGTACGCATACCACCTGTGGTACTTTACCACATGGCAGGTGGTACGCAACTGTCCTAGACAAATGTAGCGGGGGAGGGGAATGAGCTGAAGCGACCCAAGCCTGAGGGAGAGGCAGCTGCAGCTGCAGGACTGTCTGGGCTCGGCAGAAGCCCCAGGAGCTGGCAGGGCTCCAGCTGATTGGCGCTTCCAGAAGTAGTGCGGAGCTGGAGGTGAACTGAAGAAAAAGGGAGGGGGGAGGAGAGGAGAGGCTATAAAAGGAGGTGGTTTGGGTGGGAAAGGGAAAAAAAGACAACAGGGAAAGAGAAGGGGAGCTCAGCAAGCAGGGAGGAAACAGGGACAGGGAAGAAGCAGCAGCTGTTGCTGGAAGAAAAGGTCCCCTGGTTTTTTCTCCAGCCAGGAGAATGCAATCAGCTCTGATGAAATGAAAAGCCGGCAGACGAGCATGTCGGAAAGGAGGTGGGTTTATTTAGTTCTGGATCATCTGGCAGCTTGATTGGGTTACCATAAGGATTTTTGTACAGTTTTTACAGTCTTTTGTAATCCAGAGGCTCGGTTTGTGTGCTTTGATTATTGGAATATTTTAGTCTGTATTTTAGGCTAGCAATGAGTCCAAAGTGTTGACTTCTGTAGGTTTAATTGCTTTAAACAAATGTAATTAGTTTTACCCCCTTATCTTGAGTCTGTCTATGGCTTTTAGAAAGTTTTCTTTCAAGGTAAACAGGCTTAATTTAAGGCTAAAGCTTTTCGCAATTGCCAGAGCCTTTCAGTCTCGGATTGCGACATTGTGACATGTGACACGCCTGAGGCAGCTTAAAGAAAAAAAACCTGGAGTTTATGTGTTCCTTTATTTTGTGAGCCTTTCTTGCTTTGCACTTGATTCCTGTGTCTTTAAGGGTACAGGGAAGGGATTGGGGGGTGCATTCTTACTACACTGTGGAAAGAGCTCAGAAGGGAGAGAGGAAGAAGGACCGACCAGCTAGCTCAGGGGTCTACCAACTTAGCAACTTTAAAACCTGTGGACTTCACCTCCCAGAATTCCTCAACCAGCCATGATGGCTGAGGAATTCTGGGAGTTGAAGTCCACAAGTCTTAAAAGTGCCAAGTTTGAAGACCCCTGAGCTAGCTTGTAGTGGTGCATATTAATAAACATGGATAAATTCATTATACATTTGACAGTGCAAAAGGAAAGTGATTCAGCAAAGGAACAGCCACCGAAGAAATTAAAACTGGTACTTTTTTCCTTTTTTTCTACAGTTTGTAATATTTTATTAGATTATAGAATAAAATACAAAAGCAAATAGTAGGACAGTGGGGAGGAAAAAGGGGGGAAAAGTGAGGGGGAGAAGGGAAAAAGAACAGACTTCCTCTGTTGCAGTAGAAGGAAGCATTAACATTGAACCTCAACTTTTTACTTTTCCATAATATTATAAACTAGCCTATAACAACAAATGAATCTAATCAGTAACCCCCCCCCCTTTTTAGTCATCAAGTTTTTGACACCTTGCTAAGCACTGGTGGTACTCAAATATTGTCATTGTTATGGTTATTGCAGCGTTGACATCCATGTCCTAAAAGTGGTACAATCTGAAAAGGTTGAAAAGCCCTGCACTATGACACCAAGGTCCTTCTCACAGTTACTGTTTTTGAGGCAGTTTTCACCTAATCTATACTTGTACCTTTGGTTTTTCCTGTCCAGGTGTAAAACTTTGCTTTTCTCCACATTAAATTTCATTTTGTTGGATAGGGTCCATTGTTTCAAGTCAAGACCCTTCTGTATCTTAAGCCTATCTTTTGGGGTGTTGGCTATCCCTGCCAGCTTAGTGTCATCTGCAAATTTGATGAGTTCCCCTTCTATTCACTCATCTAAGTCATTTATGTAGATATTGAAGAGTACTGGGCCTAAGACAGAACCTTGTGGTCCCCCACTGCTTACTTCCCTCCATGTAGATGTAGTACCATTAAGGACTACTCGTTGAGTACGGTTTGTCAGCCAGTTACAAATCCATCTGTGGTGATGCTGTCTATCCCACATTTTTCTAGCTTACCAAGAAGTAGGTTGTTGTCTACTTTGTCAAATGCCTTGTTGAAGTCTAAATATACTATGTCCACAGCATTTCAGTGGTCTCCTAGTCACTTTGTCAAAGAATGAAATAAGATTGGTTTGGCATGATCTGTTTTTAACAAACCTGTGCTGGCTTCTAGTTATAACATAATGAGGGTGATGGTGATGGTAATAATAATAATAATAATAATAATAATAATAATAATAATAATAATAATAATAATAATAATACGCTGAGTACGGCCGGTCAGCCAGCTATGAATCCATCTGGTGGTGATGCTGTCTAACCAACATTTTTCTAGCTTGTCGAGTAGTAGGTTGTGGTCTACTTTATCAAATGCCTTACTGAAGTCCAAGTAAATGATATCCACAGCATTCCTCTGGTCCACTAATTTTGTCACCTGTTCAAAGAATGCAATAAGATTCGTCTGGCATGATCTGTTTTTGACAAACCCAAGTTGGCTTTTGGTAATGACTTTGTTTGCCTCTAGGTGTTCGCTGATTTGTTGCTTGAATATCTTTTCCAGAATCTTCCCAGGTATTGAGGTCAGGCTGATAGGTCTGTAATTTCCTGTAGTTTTAACAAACTCAGAGAGAGTCTAACCAAAGTTTCATGGATAAAAATCCTAAAGGGGAAAACAACTCGAAGCATGGGAAACACTGAAAAATATGATCATAAAAGCCCAGTCCAACTCAATATCAATGAAAAAGAAAAACAAAACAACCAAGAAAAAACAGCATGGTTGCACAAAGATCTCTGTGATAAACTGAAAGACAAAAAGGATAAGTACAAAAAATGGAAAGAGGGACACATAACTAAGGCATAATATCAGCAGATAACTTGAATCTGCAAAGATGAAATCAGGAAAGCAAAGGCTCAGAATGAACAAAGACTTACAACAAAAGTCAAAGATAATAAAAAAAAAGTTTCTTTTGACATATAAATAACAAGGAAACAGTCGGTCCACTAAAGAGTGAGGATGGCAAGGAAGTAACAGGCAGTAGAGAGAAAGCAGAGCAGCTTAACTCATTCTTTGCATTGGTCTTCACACAAAAAGAAACTATAGCCCCGTGGTGGCGAACCTATGGCATGCATGCCACAGGTGGCACGCAGAGCCCTCTCTGTGGGCACGCACGCTGTCACCCCAGTCCTAGGCCTCCGCCGCCATGCGCAAAAAAAAAAGTTCAATTTCAACTTCTCGCGGGGAAAAAAAAGATCTCGCAAAGTTGGAATTGCTTGATTGAACTTTATTTTCAGTCCCACACAGTGGTGAAGGAAGTGATGCATCAGAGCTGGAAAAAAGGTGCTGTGTAGGGGTGGGGGGAGTGGCAGGAGCAGGGCACTCCATGCGAGGGGTGGGGCAGGGCCTGTTGCTTCCCTCCCCCTGCCAGACACCTGCTGAAGCCGCACAGGGTAAGGTTGCCCCTGCCCCCGCCCAGATGCCCTCACCTCCCCCAAGCATTTTTTTACTAACCTGCCTTTCAGCTGCATTCCGTTTCTCCATTTGCTTCTCAGCCTTCGCCACGTGTTTGTGGGACAAAAAAAAAAAGTTCCATGAGACTTTCTAACTTTTCGTGAGATCTCATAGAACTTTTTTTTTTTACCGATAGTCCCACAAACACGTGGCGAAGGCTGAGAAGCAAACGGAGAAACGGAATGCAGCTGAAAGGCAGGTTAGTAAAAAAACGCTTGGGGGAGGCAAGGGCATCTGGGTGGGGGCGGGGGCGGCAACCTTACCCTGCATGGTGGTGGGAGGGTTAATGGCAGGCATGGGGGAGCCAGGAGGAGCTGTGCAAAGCAGGTGGAGGGGAGGCCAGGCAGATTGCAGGTGCCGGCGCCGGCACGGAGTCCGATTGCAGGCGTGATGGGACAGCCGCGTAGGGCAGAGGCGCTGGCCAGGGCCAGAGGGGAGGCCGGGTAGATTGCGGGTGCCGGCAGTGGCGGCGGCATGGAGGCCAATCGCACACGTGAGCGGGACAGCCGCACAGGGCAGAGGCGCTGGCCGGGGTCAGAGGGGAGGCTGGGCAGATTGTGAGTGCCGACGGTGGCAGCGCAGAGGCCTATCGCACGTGCAAGCGGGATAGCTGCGCAGGGCAGAGGTGCTGCCCAGGGCCGGAGCAGAGCTGCCACTGCATTCCCGCTCGGCTCTGCTCCAGCCCCAGGCAGCGCCTCTGCCCTGTGCAGCTGTCCCACTCGCGCCTGCGATTGGCCTCCGTGCTGCTGCCACTGCCGAAATCACGCAACGGGGGCATGTATCCGGGAAGCTCGGGCGAGAAGAAGGTGGGCTTCGTAGGGCTGGACCCCGGCGTCCCCGAGTCCTGTGATGGGGCCTTGCTGATCGCTGGCTCCGAGGGCAGCATTGGCAAATGCGGCTCAATCCTCAGCAAGCCCCGTTTGCTGCCTCCTGCCCAATGCTGCTGCCATGAGGCTGTGGAACAAGCCGGGTTGAGGTAAGGAACCGGGTTGGGGCGGCGGGAGAAGGGCGCTCTGCGAGGGTAAGGTCCGATGCACGTGGGGCTGCTGCCTCGCTTTCCGTGCTGGGGCTGGACTGGACTGGACTGGGCACGGAGCCTCCTCGCCGCTTCTTCCCCTGCGGACATCGGGAGCGTCCACCCCACCTACCGCTCGTCCTGGGGCACCTGCTGCCATCCCGCGCTCTCCAGCCTGTCGCCGGTCAGCCGGGCGTGCCGAGCTCAGGCCTTGGCAGATGGAGGCCGGAGGGGAGTGAAAGCCGTGGCTGCCTGGCTTCTCCGCCTGAGGACGCGTGCGGGGAGAGGCACGCCTGGCTCAGTAAGCCACGGTCCGCCCGCAGAAGGAGCAGAAGGATGGAGGAGGAGGGCTGGCCAGGGATGGGCGCAGGGCTGCCCATGGGGGGAATCTGACCAGCCCCAGCCTGGAGGGGGGGAGAGGCTGAGGAAGCCCGAAGGGAGGCATCCTGGCACGCCCGGCTGGCCGGCGACGGGATGGAGAACGCAGGACGGTGGCAGCTGCCCCGGGATGAGCGGTAGGTGGGGTGGGCACTCCCGATGTCCACGGGGGAAGAAGCCGTGCAGAGGCTCCGTGCCCAGTCCATCCCAGGCACGGTACGGAAAGCGAGGCAGCAGCCCTATGTGTGTCCCCATGCGCGAGCACGCCCCTGCCCTGCCAGGCAAGCAGATCCGCGGCATCTTCGGCAGAAGAATGCAGGCGGGCAGTGGAAGGCACGAGGAGCCCCGATCCCAGCACAGCCCCTCCCCACTCTCCTCCTCCCCCCCTTGGAAGAGCTGTGGGGCTCAGGAACCTCCCCCCCTGCCCCCCCACCCACTGAGCAAGATGCCCTCCTGCCCACTGCCCCACCCACCAGAGCAACATCGAGCTGGCCACGCCCACCCTGGCCACGCCCACCCAGTCTGCCATTTCCACCGTAGCCACGCCCACCCGGCAGGCCATGCCCACCTGGCGATGCATAAGTGGGTTTTGGGTTGCAGTTTTGGCACTCGGTCTCTAAAAGGTTCGCCACCACTGCTATAGCTCAACCTACCAAAAGCATAGCTGTAAAAGACAGACTAGAAATAAAAATTAAAATAAGCAAGGAAATGGTAAGAGAACATCTGTCTGACCCTGATAAATATAAATCACCAGGACCTGATGGATTACATCCCAGAGTTCTGAAGGAGCTGGCAGATGTTATCTCAGAACCATTATCATATCTTTAAAAAATCTTGGAGCACTACTAAGGAACTACCAGAGGATTGGAAAGGAGCTGATGTGGTTCCCATCTTCAAAAAAGTTAAAAAAAAAAAAAACCAGACCCAGGAAACTACAAACCAATCAGCCTAACATTCTATACCTGGGAATATAATGGAAAAACTAATAAAAAAACAGAGACAAGATAGAAAAATGTGGGTTAGAGAGCATCACCACCAGATGGATTCGTAGCTGGCTGACTGGCCGTACTCAGCGTGTGGTCCTCAATGGAACCGCATCTACATGGAGGGAAGTGTGTAGTGGGGTGCCCCAGGGCTCTGTTCTGGGCCCAGTGCTCTTCAACATCTTCATGAATGATTTGGACAAGGGGATAGACGGGGAACTCATCAAATGTGCAGACGACACCAAGCTGGCAGGAATAGCCAACACTCCAGAAGACAGGCTTAAGATACAGGAAGATCTTCAAGACAAGGATGTCCACTATCTCCATTGCTATTTATACTAACATTGGAGGTATTAATTAGAAACATTAGACAAGATATGGAAATTAAAGGACTGGAAATGAAAAATGAAAAATACAAATTACAACCATTTGCAGATGATTTAGTTTTTATACTAGAAGAGCCTCTTGAGACAAGGTTTAAGCTTATGAAAACGATAGAAGAATTCAGAGAAGTGGCAGGTCTGAAAATAGAGAAAAGACTAAAGTGTTAACTAAAAACCTTACAGAAAAACAAACAAATCAATTATCAGAAAAAACAGATCTTCAAATAGTCAAAAAAGTTAAGTACTTAGGAATCTACCTAACAGCAAGATGTGCAACAATAATTACTTAAAAGATAATTACATAAAACTATTAAAACAAATAAAATTAGACTTGGAAAAATGGAAAAACTTTCAATGCTGGGGAGAATAGCAACAGTGAAGATGAATATTTTACCAAAAATACTCTTTTTGTTTCAAACAATACCTATAAAAGTGGGAAAAAACTTCTTTGATGAACTAAACAAATCAATACTGAAATTTATTTGGCAAGGAAAAAAAGCTAGAATAAAATTGAAAATGCTTCAAGAAGCGAAAGAAAATGGAGGATTTGGACTGCCAGACTGGAGTCTATATTACCAAGCAGCCTGTCAAGGTTCTGACTAATGAAACACTTCAAAGAACTTCCAGGCATTGTTTATCCTAAAAAGTCTTTTATTAATGTAACAAAATGTCGGCACGGCTTGATTGCCCCAATAATTTCCTCAGAAGTAATTAAACAATTCATCTCTTCCCTTTGATTATTTGATAATCTAGGAAAATGTGCCTGCTGTAAATAATTCTCTATTTCTGAAAGTTGTATATTTTCAGAGGCATATAACTTTGAATAAAAATCCAAAAAGCTCCTTTTAATCAAATTTTGTTGGTATGTCACTTTACCTTTATAATCTATTTTCTCTATAATTCTTGACTTCTGCTTCTTTCGTAATTGGTAGGCTAACCACCTACCAGGTTTATTTGCATTACAAAATGTGTTGTATTTCATATATCGCAAATTAGTTGCAATCTGATCAGCCATTAACATATTAAATTGCTCCCTAAGCATAGTTATGGATACCTTTAACTTATTATCCAGTGGATTTAAAATAAAAGCCTTCTCTTTTAATTTAATCTCCTCTTCTAACTCTCTTCATTTTTGCATCTGTTTACGCCTATACGGACTATTCATATAAATCAGAGCACCTCTCATATACACTTTACTGGCATCCCAAACCATTGAAATCGAGGTGCCCTTATGCATATTCAACAAAAAAAATTCTTTCAAATGATCTCTACATTTCTGCAAATTCCCCTCATATCTGAATAAATTTTCATTTAATCTCCAAGTCCTTCTATTCCCATCTTCAGCAGATAATTCCATCCATACAGGACTATGATCTGACAATGTTCTAGAACAAATCTTGATATTCTTCACCCTAGAAAAGAAATCGTTAGTAATTAAAAAGAAGTCAATTCTGGAATATGATTGGTGCCTGTCCGAGAAAAAAGTAAAGTCTCTTTCTTCCATATTTCGTTCTCGCCAAATATCTCTTAATTCCAAATCATCCTTCAAATCAAAAAAAAGTTTTAGGTAATATGGAATAACTAGAAACTTTGAAGGAACCTTTCTTGTCTTTGCATGAATCTAAAACACCATTCCAGTCTCCCATCATGATGACAGATTTATAATCCAATTGATTTAATTTCTGATGTATCAACTTATAAAACTGTTTTTGTTGTTGATTTGGAGCGTATAATCCAATAATAAGACATCTCCTTCCATTCAATAATAACTCAATGATAACGTATCTTCCTTCTAAATCAAAATCAATTAATTTCGGCGATAACTCTTTCCTCACATAAATAACTACACCTCCTTTTTTCTGCGGAGCAGGAACTATAAAATGTATTCCCAACCGGGAATTAATCAAATACTTTTGATCCTTTGAAGTAATATGAGTTTCTTGCAAACACACAACATCATTCTTATGTTGTTTCAGGTAATGAAATATTTTCTTTCTTTTCTGTGGTGAATTCAAACCATTAACATTCCATGTCAGGAACCTTGCCATTTTTAGTGGCAAGATGGATTAACAGCAATTTATTATAAGATGTTATCTGATGAAATGATAGAACCATTAAAGGAACTGTTTAATAGTATTTTGTTGGGTGCAGAGGTACCTCCATCTTGGAGAACGGCTTTCATATCGCTGATCCCAAAGGAGGGTCAGGATTTGACTCAGCCCAAGAATTTTAGACCTATATCTTTACTGAATACAGATTATAAGATTTTTTCAAAAATACTGGCAAATAGATTAATGCAAGTGTTGAGGGAATTGATTCATAGTGATCAATCTGGATTTATAACTGGAAGATATATGAAGTATAATGTAAGACAAATTGTTAATTTAATTGAGTATTTGGATAAGAACAATCAAATCCCTGCGGCTTTTATATTTTTGGATGCTGAAAAAGCGTTTGATCAACTAGACTGGCAGTTTTTACTGCGAGTCGTAGAGAAAATGAACTTTGGGGAAAATTTTTTGCTTGCTCTTAGGGCTATTTACCAACAACAATCAGCACAAGTCGTAGTTAATGGGTTAACAGAGGCATTTAAAATTGAGAAGGGCACGAGGCAGGGATGTCCATTATCTCCATTGTTATTTGTTTTAACAATGGAGATTTTATTGATTAAAATACATCAATCACCTATAATAAAGGGAATAAATGTAAATAAGAATGATTATAGGTTAAGAGCTTTTAGTGATGACTTGGTGCTGACACTAGTTCAACCGATAGACTCGGTAAGGGACTTGGTGGAAATTATAGCCCAGTATGGGAAAGTTTCTGGTTTCAAGGTAAATAATAATAAGACTAAAATATTACCGAAAAATATGTCTTTGAAGGATAAAGACATCTTAGTTAAGTTGACAGGTTTTGAAATAGTGAGAAAGGTAAAATATTTGGGAGTTTATATTACAGCTTCTAATGTTAAATTGTATAAAAACAATTATGAGACACTATGGGTAAAAGTGCAAAAGGACTTAAATGATTGGAAAAAATTACAGTTATCTCTGCTGGGGAGAATCTCAGCAGTGAAAATGAATATTCTTCCAAAGTTTCTTTTTTTGTTTCAAATGATACCTATTTTGAAAAAAGATGCTAATTTGGAAGAATGGCAGAAGGGGATTAATAAGTTCANTCTGCTTATTTGAAGGATCAATCTCAAGGAAAATATATTTTGGTTTGGAGAAGATGGATTGATTATATTCAGAAAAAATACGAGATTGAAAAGTATTACTTAGCTTATGAGTAAATTTTAGAATATTATTAATAGTTTATTATGGATGAATTTATATTATTTTTAGTAATAATGTTTAATTATATTATTATTTTGCTGGTAAAGTGTTAAGATCTATCTATTTTGTAGAGTTAAAGTATGTGTGGATGGGACTTGATTGTAGTATATCTGGGTAATGTTATTTAATTCATGATTCTGTTTTTATAACCCTGTAACCAGCTCTGGGAAGTGAAGGGTGGGAGGGATGGGAGGGAAGTGGGATATTGTATGGAAAATTATTTAAAACTTTTAATAAAAAAAAAAATGTCGGCACGGCATGAAGAGAGATGCTAAGATCTAAATTCTCCTCCCCTCAGCACATATTTTTCCAGCATGTTCCCTCCCCCAATGTGCTGTCATAAATCATGTTCTCCTATTAGGTTGAAGGGCAAAGGTTCTCTTCCGTTTATAGCGCGTGATTTTTATCTAATATAATTACCCACATACATTCTTTCTCCTCCTCCCCTCCCAGCGTCATCTGAGTTAACTCTAAAAATACCACACAGCTCTGCATATTTTGTCAGAGCAAGAACATCCAATGTTAGCAGCGTTGACATCCGCCCCCCCCCTTAGAAAAAAAACAGATCCTGGAATGTAAATAAAAGCATATGTTAGGGGCTATTTTTCGGTTTGTTGGGGTATTTCACATGAAACCTTTTGACGAGTCTGTCAGCTTTCACCTCACTGGATTTCACCCAGGTGGCTTCAGACAACGGGTATCCCTTCCATTGTACTAGGTACTGCAATTTCCCTTTAAAAATCCTAGAGTCAAGAATACGTTTCACTTCATAGTGAGTCTGTCCCGCAACTACGAGGGGCCCAGGTGCCTTCTTCAGGGGAGGTCTTAAAGTGGAGCCCCGAGACTTCCGGTGGCAGGCGACCTCGTCGGACGCAGCTGTAGCTGCCTCCCGCCTGTTTCTGCGTAAAAGCCGTTTTGACAGCTAGCATCAGCTGTCAAATGGCTTGATACCTTTCCCCTGGGCAGAGGGGGATAGGTGAGCTACCTGGGGTAGGAGTTGAGTTCCCGAGTCGTCCCTTGTGGACGATGTAGGTGAGAACTCCTCCGGAGCCCCGGGCTTCTCCGCGATCCAGGACGCCTTCGCATTAGCGAAGCTAGAAGCCGCCGCCACCGCTGCAACTTAAAGGGAACTGTGAGTTT
>NW_015390328.1:17598-19696 GCF_001527695.2 Protobothrops mucrosquamatus | reverse complement strand
TGGCCCAGTGACTCAGCTGAACTATCTGGCACGACGTGTCCGCTGCTGCGCACGCTTGTCCTTCCGACGCTGGCGTGGATCCAGCCAAGACGTATCCTCGTCGGAGTCCGATACACCTGGCTCCTGGCTGATCCCAGAAGCACCGGGCTCCTGGCCAATCCCAGAAGCACCGGGCTCCTGGCCAATCCCAGAAACACCGAGCTCCTGGCCAATCCCAGAAACACCGGGCTCCTTGCCAAACTCCTCGCTGTCGGAAGGCACCGAAGGCTGCACCAGAGGGGAAGGGCCTGGAGAGGGAGGCCTAGCCATCTCCTCTCCTTCATGTTCAGAGCCTTCCTCCTCTGATGAGAGGGACCCACCAGACGGAGCCACAACAGTATGCCACCTCCACGAAAGGGAGGAGGTCAGTCCAGTTTGTCTGTTGGTAGGAAACGTAGCATCTGAGATATTGCTCCACCATTTTGTTAGCGGATTCTGCAGCCCCATTGGTGGCCGGATGAAAAGCAAATGATAAGCCTTGAGATGATCCAATTAATTTAAGAAAACTCCTCCAAAACTTCGCTGTGAACTGCACCCCCCTGTCCGAAATTATTCGCTTTGGGGCGCCATGTAGCCAGTAGATATGTTTCAGGAACAATTTGGTCAGTCGTTGGGCAGATGGGAGTCCTTTGCAGGCAATGAAATGAGCCTGCTTCGAAAACAGGTCTATCACAGTCCATATGACAGTATTTCCTCTACTTTCAGGTAGGTCTACTATAAAGTCCATAGCTATTTCTTCCCATGGTTGAGAAGGGTCTGCCACCGGCTGCAGTAACTCAGGGGTTTTCCCTGGGATTCTTTTTATTGTGGCACATACAGTACAACTTTTTACATAGTTTTCCACATCCCGTTTCAGCCCCGGAAACCAAAATTGCCGGCGGGTGAGGTGTAGAGTTTTTAAATATCCAAAGTGTCCAGCCTGTTTTACATCATGGCTGTGTTTGAGAGCATTAAGACGGAGGGCTTCAGGCAAATATAGTTTTCCCCCTTTGTAGGCCAAGCCATCCCTGCACGTTAGTGAGGATTGATTATCTTTGAACCATTGATCGGTGAGGAGGTCTTGTTTTATTTTCTTTACCCCAGGGTCATCAGGATTAGGGACTCTGCGAGGCGTGAGTTGAGCGGCAGTTTGTGGACTGGAGATAATTGCCTCATTAACCTCTTCGCGTTCGCTTTTGTACTGGGGCATCAGCTAGGAAGTTTTTTCCTCCTGGTATGTAATTTAGAGTGAAGTTGAAACGGTTAAAGTACTGTGCCCACCGTACTTGCTTTGGGGACAATTTGTGGGGAGTTTTCAGTGCCTCTAGGTTTTTGTGATCTGTCCACACTTCAAAAGGCACTTCTAGATAGTGTCGCCAGTTCAACAGCCCCCACCTAATCGCGAAGGCCTCTTTCTCCCAGATTGCCCATCTCCGCTTGCTTTCAGTAAATTTCTTAGAGGTGTAGGAGCAGGGTTGCAGGACCCCACTTTTGTTCTTTTGCAGTAATACAGCTCCAACTGCCACATCGCTGGCATCGGCTTGAATTACAAAGGGCTCCCCTGGGCAGGGGTGCTTTAGGACCGGTTCAGCAGCAAATAGTTTCTTTAAATTCTCAAAAGCGGTTTGACAGCCCATCGTCCATGCTAGTGGTTGGCCCAGTCACGGCTTCCCTCCTCTTTTGCCTGGTTTGAGTAGTTCTGTAAGGGGTAGGGCAATCTCGGCAAAAGAGGGGATGAATTGACGATAGACGTTGGCAAAACCTAGAAAGCTCTGGAGCTGTTTGCGAGTTTTGGGGGGCTGCCATTCGATTATAGCTTTCACCTTGGCTGGATCCATTTCAATGCCCTCATTGGAAATTCTGTAGCCAAGATAATCTAATTGTCATGTGTCTGATTAACGAAACACTTAAAAGGACTTTCAGGCATATTTTCTCCTAAAAGCATTTATTAAGGTTACAATACGTCAGTACAGCATGGTGGAAATGCTTAGGTCTGCTTCTCTTCCGTTACGCATAACATTCCAAGCATTTTCCACTCCCTTATTGTAGGGTCATGGTTCACATCTTCCAATCAACTTGG
>NW_015390328.1:12441-15116 GCF_001527695.2 Protobothrops mucrosquamatus | reverse complement strand
GATCTCACCCAGCGGCTTCATATAGATATTAAACAGCATGGGCGAGAGGACCGACCCCTGCGGAACTCCACAGGTGAGTTGCCTCGCGGTCGACCTCTGCCCCCCTGCCAACACCGATTGCGACCGGTCGGAGAGGTAGGAGGAGAACCACTGCCAAACAGTGCCTCCTAACCCCAACCCCCTCAGCCGATGCAATAGGCTGAGGAGCCCATTTGGCATAAAGCTTGGCATTCAATAGTTTCTTTAACACTTCTCTCACCAGCTTTATGTGATCAGTCATATTCGTGCTGTATATCAGGATATCATCAAGATATACCAAAACCCCTTTGTACAAGTGATCATGTAGGACCTCATTAATCAACTGCATAAATACGGCTGGGGCCCCCTGTAGTCCAAATGGCATGTCTTTGAATTGATAGCTCCCCATGGGGCAGTTGAAGGCAGTTTTCCATTCGTCTCCCTCTCTTATTCTCACCCGGTAATATGCCTCTCTCAGGTCTAATTTAGTGCAGACACTCCCCTTAGCCAGATGGGTTAATAAGTTATTTAGGAGGGGGAGGGGGTATTTGTTTTCCACACTCACGGCGTTGATACCCTTATAGTCTACGCAGAGATGAAGAGACCCATCTTTTTTTTCTTTGAATAACACAGGGGCTCCCACGGTAGATTTGGCCCGTTTAATGAACCCCCTCGCTAGTTTTTTGTTCACGTCTCGCTGCATCTCCTACATTTCGAGGGGGGACATAGCGTACATTCTCGGGTTTGGGAGTTTGGCTCCTAGCACCAGTTCGATAGAGCAGTCATTGGGTCTGTGAGGGGGCAGGGCATCGCATTCTTTTTCACTAAATGCCTCTGCTAGGTCCCGGTATTCGTTGGGGATGAGTGGTTTGCCTGGCGGCGGTGAGGCAGCCATGTGCGCTCGCTCATTGGGTGGCCTAAGGTGTCCCACAACGTCAGTTGAATCAGTGGGAAGTTTAGGCCCTATAGGTAATCTCACCGTTCTCATTCCTTTCTCCCACCAGATAAAAGGCTTCCATTCGTCCAACCAGGCTAGCCCTAGGATCACAGTCTCAGTCATTTTTGGAGCGACCAGGAAGCGAATAAACTCCCAGTGCTCACCTATTTCTAGGCGTAGGGGCTCAGTTAATTGCGTGACAAGAGTCCCTCCCATCAGGGAGCCATTGGATTGCTCAAACCTCACAGGTTTGGAGAGCAGTTTTGCCCGTATACCCAATTTCATGGAAACGGCAAGCTAATGATGCAACAGGAGCATCCAGAATCGATTAGCACATTTAAGTCTATTTGTGCCCCCGACGTAGGGATTATAAGTTTGGCGGCCTATGAAAAAGGCGGGACTTGTCGACTCACCATCAGGTCGTTCTCTCCTTCGTCATCGCTGTCAAAGGAGGGTAGAGCAGGGGCGGGTCCACCCGGAGTCTCGGCGTCCTCCTGTGTGGGGGATGTAATCTGGGCAACAGGTTCCTGTGTGACCCGGTTGGATTTCTCTCTTGTCAGCCACTGGGCAGGTTTCCTTCTTGCCGCTGGTTCCGGTCTTCTCTGTAGTCGGGGGTGGGGGACTGGACAGTTTGCTGCTCAATGTCCCTCCTGTCCGCACCGGAAACAATTGATGGGCCTGTAAGTGGCCTGGGTCTCTCAGCCATTGCAGTAGTTGGAGGTTTTCGTGGGGGTGATTGCTGTTCGGGTTGCTCTGGCTGCTGCTCGGATTCAGGTGGGGGAGGCTTCTTATAGCGTCTAGCTTCACCGCTGCCTGGTACCATTCTTGCACCTGATCAGGTACTCCTCGATAGATGCAGGCTTGAGAGAGGTGATCGTCTAATCCCTCAATGAAGTGATGGATTAGGGATTGTTCAGGCCACCCCTCTATTCGACCTACTATCTTGCGAAATTCTCGCACGTACTCCAGGGCAGGCCTGCCGGCTTTTTTTATTTTGTGGATTTGTTCTCTTGCTTTGAGACTGATAGATGGGTCCTCAAATCTTTCTCTCAGCCCTAGGAGGAAGAGGTGGGTGTCCTCCAATTCGGGGGCTTGCTCATTATATAAATTGTTCAGCCATTCGGATGCTTCTCCCTCTAGGCTGGATGCTATCACATCGACCATGGCACCTGGGTCTGGGTAGAGATAAGCGCAGCGATTCAAATGAGAGCGTACTTGGTTGAGGAAGAAAATCATTTTCTCCTGGTCCCCATCGAAGGTTGCTCTGAAAGAGGGTACAATTATAGCCTGTTGGGGTCCCCACTGTGGCTGTTGCTGCTGGCCCCATCCTGGTTGCTGGTTTATGCCCAGGGGTTGCACGTTCAGGGGCTGTGTCCATGCCCCCTGTTGCTGTAAGTCCCTCAGCAGTTGCTGTACATTCGGGGGCAGTGACCAATCTCCTTGCTGTGGTCATCCTCCCACCAGCTGCTGATCTCCTGGCTTCTGCACCACCTGTTCTGTCCCAGCCACGTCCGTCTTTGTTGTGTCACAAAAACAAACCCCTCTTTAACAGTAGGCTGGGAAAACCAACCCCTTTTTATTTCAAAAACAGTCCTGATAAGTTTTCTCAAAAACAAAAACAACAGAATACTTTTCCAACAGATAATTGGTTAAAAAAGCAAACAGCAGGAGTTAAACAAGACATTCATCGGTAAAACAAACAGACCATGATCCCTGGAAG
>NW_015390328.1:7471-12254 GCF_001527695.2 Protobothrops mucrosquamatus | reverse complement strand
TCCTGATAAGTTTTCTCAAAAACAAAAACAACAGAATACTTTTCCAACAGATAATTGGTTAAAAAAGCAAACAGCAGGAGTTAAACAAGACATTCATCGGTAAAACAAACAGACCATGATCCCTGGAAGTTCTTACAAACGGTTGCCTTCAGCAACCAGCACCGCCCACACCTCCTCTTTTTATACAGCAGTTCCAAGGTGTTGCCTCTCAGTGCCTTCTCCGTTTTCTCTGGAGTTGTCCCATTGACTGCTGCTGATTTACTCTTGCTAATTGCCAGCGTGTGCGAGCAGCAATTAGCAAGTCCATCAGGTGTGAGTCATCCGAGTCTGACTCAGTCCCCTCACACAGCTGAGCTTCATCAGGAACACGACTGGAGGGCCCAGGCTCTTCATCAAGCCGTGAGTCTTGTAATTCATCAGAGCCTCCCTCTGACCCTGATGGCCCTTCAAATGCCTCCTCCACCTCCTCCTCAGATTCCTCAGGCTCAGCTGTTGGGAACACAGACTGGCACGGAATCACGACACCACCCCAAGCTGTTGTAAGGTCTCTATTAGCTGTGGCAAGCTCATATGCTGCTGATCATCTACCTGTGGGGGGTGCCAATCTCCCCATTGCTGCAGAGACCTCAGACTAGGATTCCCTCTCTCTTCAGGACTGCAGTCCCTGGCAGGGGAAGACACGATCTGAAAGGCTTTCTGATCTGCAATGGAAGGGCTGTAGGCTCCTCTCTGCAGGAATTGATTTCTGCTTTTCACATCTGGGTTTTGAAATCTTTCCAGTGACTCACCCAAAACGTGAGTGGCAGGCAATTCATTAGCTCTCCACCATTCTGCTTTTGAAGTCTTTGCTCCCAGCTGGGAGATCTGCCAGAATTCATCTTCCCACAGCATGCTGTCTGTTGTTTCCTCCTCTGGGTTATCAGCAGTTGCTGGGTCTTCAAGCAAACTCCCTTTTTTCATGATAGATTTTCCTTCCCTGAATCTTTACCAGCTCCTCTCAAGCCTAGAGACAGCGGATGGAGTTCAGGACCCCAGGGCGTTTGAAAAGGATTGAGATCTTAGCATGATGTCAAGGTTCCGACTAATGAAACACTTCAAAGAACATCCAGGCATTGTTTATCCTAAAAAGTCTTTTATTAATGTAACAAAATGTCAGCACGGCATGAAGAGAGATGCTAAGATCTAAATTCTCCTCCCCTCAGCACATATTTTTCCAGCATGTTCTCTCCCCCAATGTGCTGTCATAAATCACGTTCTCCTATTAGGTTGAAGGGCAAAGGTTCTCTTCCATTTATAGCGCGGGATTTTTATCTAATATAATTAGCCACATACATTCTTTCTCCTCCTCCCCTCCCAGTGTCATCTATCTGAGTTAACTCTAAAAATACCACACAGCTCTGCATATTTTGTCAGAGCAAGAACATCCAATGTTAGCAGTGTTGACATAGCCATTCTAACATGGCAAAAAGCGTGGATAACTCTTAGAGATAGAAGATTATTATACCTAGAGGGACATGACCTACAACTTGGATGGCATGCAAGGCATCCAAAAAGCGAAGCCAGCTTCTGATTGGTGATTCAGTTATAAGGGATGTAAATTTAGGAAAGGATACAGAGGTTTTGAAAGAGGTCAGGTGTCTTCCAGGTGCTACTGCCAGTAGGGACAAGAAGCATATTTTTAAGATAGTCAAGAATGCCAGCAAGGACTGTGATGTGGATGCTATTGTACATATTGGCACTAACGATCTGTCCCAAAAAGATGTACTCTCAGTGCAGAATGATTTCCAGAACTTGGGGCAGGAACTTAGCAGCATAGGCTGTAGGCTTACTTTTTCAGAGGTTTTACCAGTGTATAGGGAACAAAATGGAAAAGGCCAGTGTATAGCAGAATTCAACATGTGGCTAAAGGAGTGGTGTAAAGGTGAAGGCTTTGGTTATATTAGTCACGATGTCTGCAGCTGGTCTAATGAAAAAGTGTACAAAAGAGATGGTTTGCATCCATCAAAAAAAGGGACTGAGTTACTTGGCAATAAATTCACATATTTTCTGGAGAAATATTTAAAATAAAGAATGGGGACAGTGAGTTAATTGATACAGAACATTCCTGTCCCCAGCAATCTAAAAAGTATAGGGTTATCAGTGCATGTAACATAGGGGTGTGTGTGGACAAGAATATCAACCTAGCTATCAAGCAAAATCAAGTGTCAACGCTGCTAATATTGGCTGTTCTTGCTTTGACAATGATGGAGATGCAGCCTTTTTCTTTCTGTTGTTTTACTCTTAGTGTTAGATGATGCTGGGGGGAGGGGGAGGAATGCGATGGGAACTAGCTAGACATACAATATCATAACAAGAGCTGATAAAAGAATGGCGGGAGAGAAAACTGGGTGGGAAGCCAGCATTTCAAACTAATTGGAGAATGTGATTTATGACAGTTAGTTGTAGGAGGGAATTGTGCTTTGATCTATGTGCTGAAGGGAGGGGAAGTCAGATTTTGGCTTCAACTATCTACCTACCGAAGCTATGCTGCTCGATTAAAGATTCTTTAAGGTAAACAATGCCTCAAAGTTCTTTGAAGAGTTTCATCTTTCGGAACCATGACATTAAGCCAAAATCTACAAACTTTCCAAACTTTCTAGGGGTCCTGAGCCCCAGTCGCTGTCCCCAGACTTGAGGGTAGCTGACAAAGATTCGGGAGAAGATTTCATCATGGAGAAAAAAAATTGCAGCTGCTACCCCGGGTGGGGGGGGACCGACAGGGAACAAGCAGAGGGAGGAAGAGCTTTTGCAGGACTCCCAGCTGGAGGCAAAACCCAAGCAGCTAGGAGAGCTGATCTGGTCATCAGATGGGAACCAGCCCAGCGGAGACTCCAGATGCCTCGAGACTGCCTTGCCACCCACAAAGACTTCAAAAGCAGACCGGCGGAGAGCTACCAGGACGTCTGCCACTGAGGGCTCGAGTGAGTGGGAATGCCTGTCTGCAGATCAGACAGCCTTCCAGCCCCTGGAATTCCCTGCCAGGCCCTCCAACCCCACAGAGAGAGAGAACCCCAGTCTGAGGCCCCTGCAGCAGTGGGGAGTTTGGCAGTCCCCGCAGGTGGATGGTCAGCGACCTCTGAGCTTGCAGCAGCTAATAGAGGCCTTGCAACAGCTTGGGGTGGTGCAGAAGCCAGGAGATCAGCAGCTGGTGGGAGGACGACCACAGCAAGGAGGCTGGTCACTGCCCCCTAATGTACAGCAACCACTGAGGGGCCTGCAGATGATGGAGTTCCAACAACAACCCCCTCCGAGGCCGCAGGGGGCCTTACAGCGGTTGAGGATGCCACAGCTCCCAGCAACAGGCCCCAAACGTGCCACATATGGGAATGCAGCAGTAGCCAGGGTGGGGGCCCCAGCAGCAACTGGGGGGTGCAACAACCACAATGGAGAGCCCAGCAGCCAATGATTGTTCCACCTTTCAGAGCAACCTTCTCATTTGAACTGCTGGGCCTATCTCTACCCAGACCCAGCCGCTATGGTCGATGTGATTGTGTCCGGCTTAGAGGGAGAGGCATCCAAATGGCTGAACAACTTATATAATGAGCAAGTCCCTGAATTGAAGGATGCCCACCTCTTCCTCCTAGGACTGAGAGAAAGATTTGAGGACCCATCCATTGCCCTCAAAGCAGAAGAACAAATCCATAAAATAAAACAAGCCGGCAGGCCTTCCCTGGAGTACGTACGAGAGTTTCGCAAGTTAGCCGGTCAGATAGAGAGGTGGCCTGAGCAGTCCCTAGTCCATCACTTCAGGGAAGGGTTGTATGATCACCTCTCTCAGGCATGCATCTATTGAGCAGTACCTGATCAGCTGCAAGAATGGTACCAGACAGCGGTAAGACTAGATGTTCAGCTTGCCCGCTATAAGAAGCCTCCCCCACCTGAAGCCGAGCCGAAGCCAGAGCAACCCAAACGGCAAACACCCCCCCCCCGAAAACTTCCAATTGCTGCAACTGCTGAAGGACCCAGGCCACCTGCAGGCCCGCCAATCAAGTGCTTCTGATGCGGACAGCAGGGGCATCGAACAGCGAATTGCCCAGTCCCCTATCCCCAACAGCAGAGTAGACCAGGACCAGCAGTGAGAAAGAAACCTGCCCAGCAGCCAACGAGAGAGAAATCCAACTGGATCACACAGGAACCGATTGCCCAAGTCACATCTCCCATGCAGGAGGACACTGGGACCAAGGCTGGATCCACCCCTGCTCTACCCTCTTTTGACAGCGACGACGAAGGAAAGGATGACCCGATGGTGAGTCGACACGTCCCATCTTTTTCACTGCCAGCCAAACTCATAATCCCTAAGTCGGGAGCACAGGCAGACTTAAAAGTGCTAGTCGATTCCGGATGCTCCCGGTGCGTCATTAGCTTGCCATTTGCCATGAAAATGGGCATACCAGCAAAGCTGCTCTCCAAACCTGTGAGGTTTGAGCAAGCCGATGGCTCCCTGATGGGAGGGACTTTAGTCACTCAATTAACTGAGCCCCTACGCTTAGAAATAGGAGAGTACTGGGAGTTCATTCGTTTCCTGGTGCCTCCAAAAATGACTGAGGTGTTCTGTCCCCCGTCCGACCCACACCCCCCAACCAGGCAGCCGAGGCCTGAAAAACTGCTCGGCACAAAGGCAAATGAATTCCTTGGCAGCAACTGCGTAGCTGCCTGCCAAGCCTTTACTGATAAGACACAGCAAACAAAGATAATTCCACAATGACTTGCCAGAGAGCGTGCGACCGAATATCCATCAAAAATT
>NW_015390328.1:3814-7445 GCF_001527695.2 Protobothrops mucrosquamatus | reverse complement strand
CTGAATTATCTGGCACGACGTGTCCGCTGCTGCGCACGCTTCTCTTTCCGACGCTGGCGTGGATCCAGCCAAGACGTATCCTCGTCGGAGTCCGATACACCTGGCTCCTGGCTGATCCCAGAAGCACCTGGCTCCTGGCCAATCCCAGAAGCACCGGGCTCCTGGCCAATCCCAGAAACACCGGGCTCCTGGCCAAACTGCTCGCTGTCGGAAGGCACCGAAGGCTGCACCAGAGGGGAAGGGCCGGGAGAGAGAGGCCTAGCCATCTCCTCTCCGTCATGTTCAGAGCCTTCCTCCTCTGATGAGAGGGACCCACCGGACGGAGCCACAACATGAGGCTGTGATCCTAGGATTAGCATGGTTGGACAAATGGAAGCCATTTATCTGGTGGGAGAAGGGAATGAGAACTGTGAGGCTACCTATAGGACCCAAGCCCCCTATTGATTCAACAGACATTACAGGAAACTTTAGCCCACCCAACAAGCGAGCGCACATGGCTGCCTCACTGCCACCAGGCGAGCCACTCATCCCCAGTGAGTACTGGGACCTGGCGGAGGCATTTAGTGAGAAGGAATGCGACACCCTGCCTCCCCACCGACCCAATGATTGTTCCATTGAACTGTTTCCGGGAGCCAAACTCCCACGACCGAGAATGTACGCCATGTCCCCCCTCGAAATGGAGGAAATGCAGCAATACGTGGACAAAAACCTAGAGAGGGGGTTCATTGAACGGGCCAAGTCTACTGTGGGAGCCCCTGTGTTGTTTAAAGAAAAGAAAATGGGTCTCTTCGTCTCTGCGTAAACTAGAGTCCCGGGCAATTGCGGAAGCTGCCCGGGACCAGACTGACCGGCGCCGGCCTTGCGCGCATGCGCAAGGCGGGAAAGGACTACCTTGTGACTGGGGGAATTGCCCGGGGATCGGAGAGTATAAATAGAGGCTTGCGTGCCTCTGGGGTTGTCGTTGTTCGAGAGTGGAGCAAACAATAAAGACTTGTTGAAGATGTATCGTCTCAAGCGCCATTATTCCCAGGACTTAACACCCCCAGTCCCGCCCGGGCCACCACAGGCGCCCCCCGACACAAGCGATGTTGAGGTGGACACGCCCACCCTGGCCATACCAACCCCCACTATGCCCACCCTGGCCCCCAAGGTCAACCACAACCCTGATGCGTCCCTCAATGAAATCGAGTTTGACACCCCTGTCCTAGACACTCATCAGAGTTGTATTATTGCCATTGATCACCAAGGGAATGAGAACCTGTGGAATTTCCTTTTCCAAAATTTCTGGCATTGTTAAGCCAATTAGCAAAAGCTCTCAAGCACAGACTTCAGGTTCAAAGATTCTAATTTTTCTTCTTTTTGCTAATAATCCCAAGATCTAATAAATGGACCCAAATAGGCCCAGAGAAACAATTCAGAACATAGAACATAGAGTTGGAAGGGACCTCGGAGGTCTAGTCCAACCCCCTGCTCGAGCAGGAGTCTATACCATTCCAGACAAATGGTTGTCCAGTCTCTTTTTGAAAGCCTCCAGTGATGAAGCACCCACTTTTTGAATGTATACGGCATAGTGAACCATAAAAATCAAGACTAAGTTTGTCTTGGTAGGTAAAAATGGCTAGGTTGTGGTTCAAACGTTATATAAACCCTGTGCTATGAATATTTTCCTAATAGGCATACACTGGCAGAATGAATGCAGGAGTTAATCCTGATACATCCTTATATTAAGACTAGTGCATTTTAGTCTTTACATAAAGAAATCAAATCAGAATAGAGCTGGAAGGGACCTTGGAGGTCTTCTAGTCCAACCCCCTGCTCAAGCAAGAGATCCTATAGCATTTCAGACAAATGGTTGTCCAGTCTCTTCTTAAAAACCTACAATGAAGCACCTACAATGTCTGAAGGCAAGCTATTCCATTGGTTGATTGTTTTCACCGTTAGGAAATTTCCCCTTAGTTCTAGGTTGCTTCTCTCCTTGGATAGTTTCCAACCATTGTTTCTTGTCCTGCCTTTTGGTCCTTTGGAAAATAGTTTGACCCCCTCATCTCTGTAGGAGCCCCTCAGATATTGGAACAGTGCTATCATATCACCCCTAGTCCTTCTTTTCATTAGACTAGACATACCCAATTCCTGTAACTGTTCTTCGTATGTTTTAGCCTCCAGTCCCCTAATCATTTTTTTTTGCTCTTCTCTGCACTCTTTCTAGAGTCTCAACATCTTTTTTATATTGTGGTGACCAGGACTGGATGCAGTATTCCAAGTGTGGTCTTAGTAAGGCTTTGTAAAGCAGTACTAGAACGTGATCTTGATTCTATCCCTTTTGTTAATGCAGCCTAGGATTGCATTGGCTTTTTTGACTGCTGCCACACGCTGCTGTGATTGTCCACTAGGACTCTAAGATCCCTCTTGCAGTTACTGCTATTGAGCCAGGTTTCACCTAATCTGTACCTGTACATTTGGTTTTTCTCTCCATTGTATTTCATTTTCTTAGATAAGGCCCAGTGTTCAAGTCTGTTGAGATTCATCTGGATCTTGAGCCTATCTTCTGGGGTGTTGGCTATTTCTGCCAGTTTAGTGTCGTCTGCAAATTTCATGAGTTCCCCTTCAATCCCCTCGTCTAGAATAAAGGGTATAATGAATGATATATTACAGGGGGGAAAGATACCTCCAACTTGGAAAGAAGCTAATATTGCATTACTACCAAAGGAAGGCCAAGATGTTACAAGGATAAAGAATTATAGACCAATTTCATTACTAAACAGTGACTATAAACTTTTTGCTGCAATTTTGGCAGAAAGATTAAATAAGGTTTTAGAGGCATATATTCATGAAGATCAATCTGGCTTTCTACCAAAAAGACAGTTAAGGTGTTGTCCCAAAATTGGTTCAGCCTGGCACAGAAGCCAATCAGAGCAAGACACGAGAGATGGACTTTTGCAACACTTTTATTGAAGCGCTTCAGCAAAAGGGTCCCAGTCCAATTTGGGAGCTGAGACCCTGAACAACAGCATAGCACAATCTTTTATACAGTTGATTTGCAGAAATAGGGAAGTAACATTTCACAAAGCTATTACCTTCTTTGGAGTTCTACCTTGCTTTTAGTCTACGTGTCCATTTGTCTATGGAGTTGCACCTTGCCTGAGCTTACGTGTCATTTTGGCCCTATAGAGTTATATAAGAATATAGAGTTATATTCTCCAAAGCGCCTGAGGGCAGGACAAGAAGCAATGGATGGAAACTAACCAAAGAGAGAAGCAACCTAGAACTATTTATTTATTTATTTATTTATTATTTGAATTTATATCCCGCCCTTCTCCTTGCGGACTCAGGGCGGCTGACAATCAATTAAAAACACCACTAACAATTTATTTATTATTTATTTATTAATTGTATTTATATCCCGCCCTTCTCCTTTCGGACTCAGGGCGGCTGACAATCACAAGTTAAAATTAATTAAAATGAAATATTTAAATTGTCTAATTAAAAAGTAATTAAAAACCCTCTAAAAAACCCCTCTTAAAAATTATCCTAGGCCAGTCCCGCTTGTTGGAACAGCCATGTCTTGAGGGCGCGGCGGAAGGAAGGGAGATCAGGGATCACCCTGATCTCTGGGGGCAGCTCATTCCAGAGG
>NW_015390328.1:0-2818 GCF_001527695.2 Protobothrops mucrosquamatus | reverse complement strand
AAGAAAAATACAATGAATTGCAGAAAACAATTAGAAGAAAAATTCGACTGGCAAAAGAAAAGTGGTTTGCAAAGAGATGCAAGGAAATAGAAGAGACAGAACGTATACATGATAATTTCAATTTACACAAAAAAGTGAAAGAAGCAGCAGGCCTCTACAAAAAGAAAACCAACAACTTAGTTGACAAAGAGGGGAAAATCATCTTAGATGAGGATGAAAAACTAAAAAGATGGAAGGAATATATTGAAGAACTTTTTGAGGACACTAGGGATGATATAGATATGGGAAGTATAACAACTGGACCAAATATCACTATGGAAGAGGTTGAACATGCAATAAAAATAGCAAAAACGAGAAAAGCCACAGGACTTGATGATATCCCAGTAGAAATTTTAAAATTGCTGGAAGACAATGGGAAGAATTTTTTACTGCAGCTCTTCAATCAGATATATGAAACAGGAAAGATACCAAATGATTGGCTAAAATCAACCTTTGTGACAATCCCCCAAAAAATAAATGCAAAGAAGTGTACCGAATACAGAACAATAAGCTTAATGAGTCATGCTCTGAAAATATTCCTGAGAATAATTCACACAAGAATATACAACAAAATTGAAGAGTGTCTAGGTAACACACAATTTGGTTTCAGAAACAATCTTGGTACACGAGATGCGCTGTTCAGCATTCAGGTTCTTGTACAGCGTTGTAGAGATGTCAGTCACAGTGTTTACATGTGCTTCATTGATTTTGAAAAAGCTTTTGATAAAATAAGACACAGCAAACTATTAGAAATCCTGAAACAAGGGGGACTAGATGACAAAGACATCCAAATACCGTAATAAAGAATCTGTATTGGCATCAGGTAGCAAATGTGAGACTAGGCCAAAAATACTCAGCTGATGCAGAAATAAGAAGAGGGGTCAGACAGGGATGTATTCTGTCTCCACTGTTGTTCAATATCTACTCTGAGTCACTCTTCAACGAGGCACTGGAGAACATCGATGCTGGCATCAAAGTAAACAGTGTTTGGATCAACAACTTAAGATATGCTGACGATACAGTTCTGCCTGCCAGTAAGCATGAAGACCTTCAGCTCCTCATCAACAGAGTCACAGAAATATCTGAAAAATACGTCTTGAAGCTTAACACCTCAAAAACCAAGATCATGGTCGTCAGCAAACAACCCTTTAATTTACCACCAATAAATTCAGAAGGAATACCACTAGAAGAAGTTGAAAGGATCACGCACCTCAGTTCTAAATTACATGAAAGCTGGGTCATGACCATTGAAGTAAAGACAAGGATAGAAAAAGCCCAAACAGCATTCTTCAAAATGGAAAAGGTCTTCTGCAGTCACGACATAAGCCTAAGACAGAAAATCAGCCTTGTCAGATGCTATATTTTTTCTATCCTGCTCTATGGAGTAGAGAGTTGGTCTAGATTTGAAAAGTTAGAGGTGAGAAGCAGAAATCAACTCCTGCAGAGAGGAGCCTACAGCCCTTCCATTGCAGATCAGACAGCCTTCCAGACCCTGTCTTCCCCTGCCAGGGACTCCAGCCCTGAAGAGAGAGGGAATCCCAGTCTGAGGCCTCTGCAGCAATGGGGAGTTTGGCATCCCCCACAGGTAGATGGTAAGCAGCCTCTGAGCTTGCCACAGCTAATAGAGGCCTTGCAACAGCTTGGGGTGGTGCAGAAGCCAGGAGATCAGCAGCTGGTGGGAGGATGACCACAGCAAGGAGATTGGTCACTGCCCCCGAATGTGCAGCAACCGCTGAGGGGCCTACAGCAGCAGGAAGCGTGGCCACAGCCCCTGAACGTGCACCCCTGGGCATACAGCAGCAACTGAGGGTGCAACAGCCACAGTGGGGGGCTCCACCTTTCAGAGCAACCTTCGATGGGGACCCAGAAAAGCTGATTTTCTTCCTCAATCAAGTGCGCTCTTATTTGAACCGCTGGGGCTATCTCTACCCGGACCCAGGCATCATGGTCGATGTGATTGCATCCACCCTAGAGGGAGAAGCATCCGAATGGCTGAACAATTTATATAATGAGCAAGCCCCGGAATTGGAGGACCCCCAACTCTTCCTCCTAGGGCTGAGAGAAAGATTTGAGGACCCATCCATTGGCCTCAAGGCAAGAGAACAAATCCACAAAATAAAACAAGCCGCCAGGCCTGCCCTGGAGTACGTGTGAGTGTTTCGCAAGATAGCAGGTCGAATAGAGGGGTGGCCTGAGCAATCCCTAATCCATCACTTCATTGAGGGATTAGACGATCACCTCTCTCAATAATAATAATAATAATAATTTAATTTGTACCCCGCCCTTCTCCTCACCGGACTCAGGGCGGATAACAGCCTTATAAAACCACAATACAATAAATATCCATTAAAACCAAATTAAAAGAAAATATTTGAAGCGGCCAATCGTTAAAATTACCCTTAAAATACCCTTAAAAACCCCACTAAAATTCCCTAGGCCAGACCCGCTTGTTGAAAAAGCCATGTCTTTAGGGCGCGGTGGAAGGAGGGGAGATCCGGGATCACCCGGATCTCTGGGGGTAGTTCGTTCCAGAGGGTGGGGGCTCCCACCGAGAAGGCCCTCCCCCTGGGGGTCGCCAGTCGGCACTGTCTGGCTGATGGCACCCTGAGGAGACCCACTCTGTGGGAGCGTACCGGCCGATGGGAGGCAACCTGCGGCAGAAGGCGGTCTCGGAGATATCCAGGTCCGATGCCATGGAGCGCTTTAAAGATGATAACCAACACCTTGAAGCGCACCCGGAAGGCCACCGGCAACCAGTGCAGCTCGCGCAGCAGCGGTG
>NW_015390327.1:157438-161336 GCF_001527695.2 Protobothrops mucrosquamatus | reverse complement strand
GGGTGATTTTGGAGCGGTCACTGTGAGGCTCTGAGTTCTAGTCCTGCATGAGGCATGAAAACTGGCTGGGTGACTTTGGAGCAATCACTGGGAGGCTGTGAGTTCTAGTCTTTGCCTGAGGCATGAAAACTGGCTGGGTGACTTTGGACCAATCACCGGGAGGCTGTGAGTTCTGGTCCCACCTTAGGCATGAAAACAGCCTAAGTGACTTTGGGCCAGCCATTCGCTATTGGCCCAGCTCACCTCACGGTTGTTGTGGGAAAATGGGAGGAGGAAGGAGTATTAGATATGTACACCATCTTGAGTTATTTATACAAACTAATATAGGTGCATTACAAATAAATAAACCTGGGATAAGCAACTTTTGGTGCTGGAGAAGACCCTTCAGAGTCCCTTGGACTGAAAGGAGATCCAATCAGTCAATCCTAAAGGAAGTCAACCCTAACTGCTCTTTGGAAGGACAGAGACTGAAGCTGAAGCTCAGATACTTTGGCCACCTAATGACAAGAGAGGACTCATTGGAGAAGACCCTGATTGTTGGAAAAAATTGAAGGCAAAAGGAGAAGGGGATGGCAGAGGAGGAGATGGTTAGATAAGTGTCATACATTAACTCAAACTCCAGGAGACTGAGGGGGGGCTGGTGTGCTATGGTCACAAAGAGTCGGCCATAACTTAGCAACTGAACAACAAGAAAGCAACTTTGTCTCTGTGGCTGACTTACTAAGTAGTTTGGGATTATTATTTTTTTAAGTTAGACTTGTCTCAAATACCATTGATTGGTTTGCTGGTTGCTCTTTTAAGTTTTTTTTTTTTAAAAAAAAGATACGTCAGTGCTGTATAGGGGCATATAGGGGCAACCATGCCATCTGTTTTAGAAGAATTGACTTTGTGATTCTAAATGTGTGGAATATGGAAACGTGGCTGGTGTGGAAAAGAAAAGAAGGTGATGTTTACACACCTGGGGGGGGATCCTTAAGCATCTACAGATTTGTTTGGTTCTTAAAGATGCAAGAGGTTGCTATCTAGGAGATTTTTAAAAAAGGAGAAGACGACGGAAAAACTATGTCAGTCTTTGAACTCGACTCCATGTCATTCAATCCACTTTTCTAGAGACTGGTGTTGAAAAGTGAGGATCCCCCAAAACTGCTGCTTGTGGTATCTTCTTTGCTGCCTGCCAAAATTCTGTCCCTTTAGATTTTCTTTAAAAAGATCTTTTAAAAATAATATTTTTCCAGGAAAGGAACTGAGAGGCTGTCATGCTGCAAATCTTGACATCTTTATTTCTCCCAGGGGCATTCTTAGGAAATAAAAATGTGTGCCATTTGTCATTTATTTATTTATGTGTGTCAGCTTGATAACATGTCTTTTGCACAGGAGATCATGGGGCTTTTACATAGCACTGCATCCCCTGGTTTCCAGTCCCATAGCAACAACCTTGTGGAAGTTGGGGGTGAGAGAGAGAGAGAGAAACAGACAGACAGACAGTCTGGACCAGTGTCACCCAAGCAGCTTCCATGACTGAAGATGGACTTGAACCCAGGTCTCCCTAATGCCAGTTCAATATCTTCAGCATTATGCTCTATTGAATTTCTGAAGTTTGGAGTGGTAGAAACCATCCCCTGCCAGCATGTCTTCTAAGTAGCCAGTATACAGGTAGTCCTTGACTTACAACCATTTGTTTAGCAACCATTCAAAATTACTCAGCCCTGAAAAAAGTGACTTACAACTGTTTACACTTGCCACCATTGCAGCCTCCCCATGGTTATGTGATCAAAATTTGGCCCCTCAGCAACCGGCTTGTATTTTATGACAGTTGCCCGGGTCCTGTAATTGTCATTTGCGATCTTCCCAGCTGTCTTCCAACAAGCAGTGTCAATGGGGGAAGCTGGATTCGCATGAAGACACAATTCATTTCAGAACCACAGCGATTCACTTAACAAGTGTGGCAAAAGTCATAAAATTGGGCACAACCCACTCGGTAACTGTCTTGCTGAGCAACAGATATTCTGGTTCCAATTGCGGTCATAAGTTGAGAACTACCTGAAGTACAGTCAACCTGTAGTAAGAACATGGGTGACGTTCGTGGTATCCGAAGCAGAACATCCAGATTCAGTCACAGTTTTGTTCCATACAGTATTAACTTTGTGAACTCTCAAGCTTCCTCTTTCTGGCTATGTATTCAAGATGGATAGTGATTAATATTTATATGTATTTATATGTAAGGATGTAGATACATACATATGTTGTATATAGCATGTTTATATGTGTGTTATGTAATGTGTGCACTTTTGAGAGCAGGCAACAGAATTTCATTTTTAATGTGTGCCAGTGTGCCCACAGTAAAAAAATGACAATAAAGGTTATCTTGTCCTGTCCTGTCCTATCCTATCCTATCCTATCCTATCCTATCCTATCCTATCCTATCCTATCCTATCCTCTCAAATGTGACTTCAAAGTGTTTGCAAGACAACCTGGCTTCAGGATCTCAACCTTGGTGATAATACATTTCCCATGTCTTACCTTATGAAAACATAAGAATGTTAGATCACACTCACCTTGCCTTGAATCCAGGAGGATCACTAGGTCACTTAATGAAGCCTGGTATTCTACCAAAGGAGCAATTAACAAGCATATTGATCTAGATCCATCATATGAATAGGTAAGAAACCAGACCGTTCAAACTACCAATCAACAAGAGAACCAATCAGCTGCTCAGAATTTAAATATAGCTCCAAACGAACAACCAATCACATGACCAACTGACCATACTGGCACACAAGACGTTTATAAGCTAAGGAGAACAGAACTGAAGAAACTTCTTGGATAAGAAGCGAAACGTCTTCAAGGAAAACAAAGTCCAGTTGCCTTAAAAAAATAAATAAGGAAAGCACCTTTGGGATAATAAGGTCTATAAGGCCTCCTGCCTGAAGGGGGGAGGGTTTGGAATAGAAGACCTCCAAGATCCCTTCCAACTCTATTATTCTATTTTGCTCTACATGATATTCCTGATTACAGAACTGGGCCCTTGGAGTGGAAAAGGCTGCATTCAGCTCAGAGCTACACTCAGCACAGATTCTGGGATCTTAATAATAAAGTTGGAAGGGACCTTGGAGGTCATCTGGTCCAACTCCATGCTCAGGCAAGAAACCCTATACCATTTCAGTCAAATGGTTGTCCAGTCTCTTCTTAAAAACTTCCAGTGTTGGAGCATTCACAATTTCTGGAGGCAGGTTGTTCCACTGATTAATTGTTCTAACTGTCAGGAAATTCTTCCTTAGCCCCCGAGATATTGGAAGACTGCTATCATGTCTCCTCTTGTCCTTCTCTTCGTTAAACTAGACATACCCAATTCCAGCAACCATTCCTTATATGTTTTAGCCTCCAATCCCCTAATCATCTTTGTTGCTCTTCTCTGTACTCTTTCTAGAGTCTCAACATCTTTTTTACATTGTGGTGACCAAAGCTGGATGCAGTATTCCAAGTGTGGCCTTACTAAGGCATTGTAAAGTGGTATTAACACTTCACGTGATCTTGATTCTATCCCTCTGTTAATGCAGCCCAGCACTGTGTTGCCTTTTTTGGCAGCTGCAGCACACGGCTGGCTCATATTTAAGTGATTGTCCACTAGGACTCCAAGATAGAAGCAATCTAGAACTAAGGAGAAACTTCCTGACAGTGAGAACAATTAACCAGTGGAACAACCTCCCTCCAGAAGCGGTGAATGCTCCAACACTGGAAGTTTTTAAGAAGAGACTGGACAGCCATTTGTCCGAAATGGTATAGGGTTTCCTGCCTGAGCAGGGGGTTGGACTAGATGACCTTCAAGGTCCCTTCCAACTTTACTATTATTATTATTATTATTATTATTATTATTATTATTATTATTATTATTATTATT
>NW_015390327.1:154988-157327 GCF_001527695.2 Protobothrops mucrosquamatus | reverse complement strand
CGAAATGGTATAGGGTTTCCTGCCTGAGCAGGGGGTTGGACTAGATGACCTTCAAGGTCCCTTCCAACTTTACTATTATTATTATTATTATTATTATTATTATTATTATTATTATTATTATTATTATTATTATTATTATTATTATTATTATTATTATTATTATTATTATTATTATTATCCCTCTCACAATTGCTACTATTGAGCAAGGTACCACCTATTTTATACCTGTGCATTTGGTTTTTCCTGCCTAAATGTAGAAACTTACTTTTTTCACCATTGAATTTCATTTTGTTAGATAGCACCCAGTGTTCTCTCTGCATAGAAATGCAGTTTCTGAAGTAAGCTTGGTAATTTTCCTGTACGCTCACATTCCTGCGCAGGGGTGAGATGTACAGCTGAGATTAAAACATTTGATCTGACTTCCTGCATGTTTAATTCCTGGCAGAGTGCAGACAAGCTCCTCCTTTGTGCAACATAAAATGTTTCCCTGCAAGGTTTTCATGCATTCTTCAATGGATTTTGTGCCAGATCACCTGGATCTGGCTTCTGCCTCCTTGGTGGCAAGTGAGTCCCAAGGTGGTCCTATGGTGAGAACAAGTCATAAGGACAAATGGAAAACAAGTCATCTCAGCACCAAGGAGAGTGGGTTGATGAATAACAGAACAACAGATTTGGAAAAGGACCTTGGAAATCTCATAGTCTATTTCAGAGAAATGGTCCAATCTCTTCATAAACCCCCCCCACCCCCAGTGATGGAGCACCTTAATAAAATGAGACTTTAGTAAAATAGCCTGATGTCCAAATTTGTAGAATTTATTGAATTATAACAATTAAGAAAAAGAATTTGGATTTGCTAAACCAGGAAAAAAATCCTAATGAAGGCAGTGGACTCAATCTTTAACCGGACTTGATTAGGCAGATGAAGTCCATTCTGGGCCTGGGCAACAAAAAATTAGCTACCGGTTCTGCCAAACTGGTGCGAACTGGTTGAACCTCACCACTGCTTACCATCGATCTAACTCAAGGTCTACCTGTGTTTATTCTGATTGGAATTCCAAAGTTCGTTGCTCTTGGCCATCAGCCCTGAACTTTAGTGGAAAATTTGTTTTAAACGTCTCTCACGCCTCAGTGTAAATTTAAAATGAATTTACAATAAGCTTTCAAACTTTCCTCGGCTTTAGTTCTCGTGAGCCCCTGTAAATCCCCTAACTCCTGCCACGTGCAAATACGTGGATAAATAAAGCTTCTGAAAGTTCACTTTCTCTGCTAGTAGAATTGCAGCTTCCTTGAATTTGTATCCAATGCAGGCTAATTGTCAGCTCAGTGTAGTATAATAATAGTAGGAGCAGGAGTAATAATACATGATTGTGGGCTGCATTTGCCCATAGCATGCTTGACTAGATCAGTTAAAGACCATGTAGCTGCATTTGGACAATATATGGAGCTGAACTGGGCTTTTTATTTGGTTGCCATGTCTTCCATAAGCTCTGGCTTTTTGACTGCTTTTTGGTTCAGCTGCTTCAGAAACCTAGAATATAGATTTACAATCATTCATTTAGTGACTGTTCGAAGTCGCAACAGCACTGAAAAAAGTGACTTGGGATTGTTTTTCACACTTACAGCCATTGCAGCATCCCCATGGTCAGCTGATCCAAATTCAGGTGCTTAGCAACTGACTCATATTTACGATGGCTGCAGTGTCCTGTGTGGGGGGGGGGGGTGTCCCGGGATCCCCTTTTGCGACATTCTGACGAGCAAAGTCAATGGAAAAGCCAGATTCACTTAACAACCGTGTCACTAACTTAACAACCCTAGTGATTCACTTAACAATCATGGCAAGAAAGGTCATAAAATGGGGGCAAAACTCACTTCACTGTCTTGCTTAGCAACAGAAATGTTGGGCTCAGTTGCAGTCATAAGTCAAGGACCCACCTATAATTTGGTAACCAGTTCAGCCTCTTCTGAGTCCAGTCACTCAAGTGCAGGGGTAGGCAACCTTGGCTCATTTATGACTCATGGACTTCAACTCCCAGAATTCCTGAGCCAGCCACACTGAGGGGAAAGGGAGAGGTTTCCAAGCTGAGCCATGCTGGCTCAGGAATTCTGGGAGTTGAAGTCCACAAGTCATAAAAGAGCCAAAGTTGCCTACCCCTGCTCAAGTGTCTTTTCCTTAGCTGAGAGCACTGAACTTTTATCTTGTGAGATAGTTCCCCAGCCTTTGAAGGAGAGATTTAAGTGGCATCTTGTGTGTGAATGTGCTGGGGAGGGTCAAAATGTCAAAATGACAGTGTCATGGTTCCGATAGATGAGACCAGTAAAAGCAGAACTCCAAGGCAATA
>NW_015390327.1:151096-154849 GCF_001527695.2 Protobothrops mucrosquamatus | reverse complement strand
GTTGCCTACCCCTGCTCAAGTGTCTTTTCCTTAGCTGAGAGCACTGAACTTTTATCTTGTGAGATAGTTCCCCAGCCTTTGAAGGAGAGATTTAAGTGGCATCTTGTGTGTGAATGTGCTGGGGAGGGTCAAAATGTCAAAATGACAGTGTCATGGTTCCGATAGATGAGACCAGTAAAAGCAGAACTCCAAGGCAATAGGTTTCCTTAAAGAATATATTTATTGAAAGTCTGGAGTTCCCTCCCAAGCCTTACAATGTTACAAAATTGAGCTTCCCACTCCAGCACTAGGTCATTATCCACGTTTCCCTATAGAATACTTTGGCGGGCTTTCTAACGGAAGGTTCAGCCCGCCAAAAGTCAGGCAGCAATGACCTTGGTTCCCACGGGATAATTTATTGTTTAGTCTAACCTTTAAACTACTCATCCCCCATCCCAGTACTGTGGCAACCAAAAACGAAGCAAAAATGGCTTCAGCCAGGATTGTTGCAGTGTTGACAGACAGCCGTGCAGCTAGCCCTTGACTTACAACCATTCAGTTAGTGACCATTCATAGTTACAACAGGACTGGAAAAAGGTGACTTAGAATTGGTCCTTGCAGTTACCACCATCGCAGCGTCCACATGATCACATGATCAAAATTCGGGTACTTTGGAACCAGCATGCTATTCTCCAAAGCGCCTGAAGGCAGGACAAGAAGCAACGGATGGAAACTAATCAAAGACAGAAGCAACTTAGAACTGAGGAGAACTTTCCTGACAGTCAGAACAATTAATCAGTGGAACAACCTGCCTCCAGAAGCTGTGGATGCTCCCTCACTGGAAGTTTTCAAAAATAGACTGGATAACCATTTGACCGGGACAGTATAAGGTCTCCTGCCTTTAGCAGGAGGTTGGACTAGAAGACCTTCGAGGTTCCCTTCAGCCCTATGACTTTATGTGAATATATTTGCAGCATCCCAAGGTCATATTGTATGATCACTGTTTGTGACCTTCCAAGTCAGCTTCTGACAATCAAAGTCAACAGGGGAAGGTGGTTCCACTTAATGACCACATGGCTCTCTTAATAATTGCACTGGTTCACTTAATAACATGGCAAAACAGCTCATAAAAATGGGTGTGGCTCTTTTAACAACTGCCTTGCTGACCCATGGAAATTCTGGTCCCCATTGGGGTCATAACCTGAGGACTATCTACCTGTAGCCATACAAAGAAAATCCCACCCCTTTTTAATATATATCCCAGGGCATGTTAGCTTTTTGAGCAACTCTAACATACTAAATAACAACAACAACAACAACAACAACAACAACAACAACAATAATAATAATAATAATAATAATAATAATAATAATAATAATAATAATACAGTTGGAAGGGACCTTGGAGGTCATCTAGTCCAACCCCCTGCTCAGGCAGGAAACCCTATATCATTTCGGACAAATGGCTGTCCAGTCTCTTCTTAAAAACTTCCAGTTTTGGAGCATTTACCGCTTCTGGAGGCAGTTGTTCCACTGGCTAATTGTTCTAACTGTCAGGAAATTTCTCCTAGGTTGCTTCTCTCCTTGATTAGTTTCCATCTGTTGCTTTTTGTCCTGCCTTCAGGCGCTTTGGAGAATAGCTTGACTGTTGCTCACTACTCTGGATATCAAGCCTGTTGCATTCAATATGACTTCCTTCGTAATGAACCTGGAGCAGGCTCCTTGTAAGCATGAAGTGTGTCTAAGAGCAGGAGATATTTTTGGCATAGGTGAAGTTCCAGCTTTCCACTCTGCATTTGGGACTTAAGGACTTAGGCTGGCTATGCCTTTGGACTCTTAAATGGTGACTCTCTCTGGCTTCCTTGCTTGTTTCATTTATTTAGCATATGGCAACTATAGAGGTCATGCAATCACTGATATAAAAATGTAGTTTAAATAAAGCATGAACCATAATAAAAATCACCGTAATATGAAGGCATTGAATTGCAATGGGATAGATGTTATAATTTGATATCTAAAGAAGCTAACCATCTAACTGCTTCTGGTGTGACGGTGGCAAGAGCATTCCAGGTGCCTTGAAATTTCTTGTGGGGAACATTCTTGAACAATGTTATAGTTCCGTAGTGGCGAACCTATGGCACGCGTGTCACAGTTGGCATGCAGAGCCCTCTCTGTGGGCACACGCGTCGTCGCCCCAGTCCTAGGCCTTCAGCTGGGTTTTATAAAACCTTTTTGCTTTAGGCCTCCGCCACCGTGTGCAAAAAAAAAAAAAGGTTCAATCAATCAATTTCAACTTCTCGCGGGGAAAAAAAAGATCTTGCAAAGTTGGAATTGATTGATTGAACTTTTTAGTCCCACCCAGTCTGCCGTTACCACCGCAGCCACACCCACCCAATGGGCCACACCCACCCAATAGGCCATGCCCACCCGGCACCCGACAATACATAAGTGGGTTTGGGGTTGCAGTTTGGGCACTTGGTCTCTAAAAGGTTCGCCATCACTGTCTATATAGTTTGTTCTGGCACACCGCAATCACACTGCGGGCTTTCAACCATTCCCCACTTAAAGATTTTCCTCTTTGATTCCTGTTCCTTGCTTGTTATTGTGGCTTTTAAGTTACATATGTTAAGCGCGTTCCTTAAATTTTAATTTTGTTTTGAGGGAATGAAACTTGCCATGAGATCCTCCAGAGAGTGGGTAAAATGTAAACGTTTCAAATGAAATAAATTTTAAAAAGCACAGGCTGATGGAGATGTATTTAAAATGAGGACGTCCTTCCAGGAGCACCGCAGTCTATGGGAAAGAAAATCTCATTGACTGGATGAATTTCTCAGTGGGTTTCTTCACCAATGACTTCCAGATTCTGGTTCCAGACAGACTAGCGTCCCTTCTTTTCCTCTTCCCTTTTCATTCTTTCCTGCAGCAACTCATTCCCAGAAAAAAAAAGTTTCTTATTGCATCTCTAGGAAACGTTACTGATTTAGCTGAATCTTCATTCTTTCAAGTGAGGCTGAGTGAAGTGGGAAGACAGCCAGTATTTTTAACTGTCTGAACCTACTCAGTCAGAAATAAGTGCCGTTGACTTCAGTGGGTGTTACTCTCAGATAATTATATCTTGATTGCTGTCAGATCCATTTTAATAAATTGTTATTATGGTAGTCGGTCTTACGTGTGTGTGCTTAAATATATTCCAATGAGCGGCTGTATTTCATTTGCAGTCTTGAGATGAGAGTTTGGAATCCTTCCAGATATGGGAGGTGAAAATCAGTGGTGCAGATTCCTACATTTGAGAAGTGAAATGCAGACCAATTTTTTTTTTAAAAAAAATTCTTCTAAGTCTTAATATAAGCTTAATATAATATAAGCTTAATATAGGGAGTCCTCGATTTACAAGCACAATTGAGCCCAACGTTTATATTGCTAAATGAGACAGTTGTCAAGTGAATTCTGCCCCATTTTACCACATTTTTTCCTGCAGTTATTAGGTGAATCACTGCAATTGTTAAATTAGTAAACACGGTTGTTAAATGAATCTGGCTTCCCCAATGATTTTGCCGGTCAGAAGGTCACAAAAGGCGATGAAATGATCCCGAGACACTGCAACCGTCATAAGTATAAGCCAGTTTCCAAGTGTCCGATTTTTGATCATGGGGATGCTGTATCAGTTGTAAGTGTGAAAAATGGTCAAACGTCACGTTTTTCGGTGCCGTGGAAACTTTGAATGGTCACTAAAGCAAAAGGTTGTAAGTTGAGGACTATCTGTACATTTTTTTT
>NW_015390327.1:118895-150167 GCF_001527695.2 Protobothrops mucrosquamatus | reverse complement strand
AGATAGATAGACAGACAGACAGACAGACAGACAGACAGACAGACAGACAGACAGACAGACAGACAGACAGACAGACAGACAGACAGACAGACAGGATAAATAGAAAGCAAGAGAGACAGACAGACAGGATAGATAGACAGACAGACAGACAGACAGACAGACGGATAGACGGATAGACGGATGGATGGATGGATGGATGGATGGATGGATGGACGGACGGACGGACGGACGGACGGACGGACAGACAGAGCGAGAGAGACAGACAGGATAAATAGAAAGAGCAAGAGAGAGAGAGAGAGAGACAGACAGTCAGACAGACAGGATAGATAGATGATAGATAGATAGATAGATAGATAGATAGATAGATAGATAGATAGATAGATAGATAGATAGGTAGGTAGGTAGGTAGGTAGGTAGGTAGATAGATAGATAGATAGATAGATAGATAGATAGATAGATAGATAGATAGATAGATAGATAGATAGATAGATAGATAGATAGATAGATAGATAGATAGATAGATAGAGACAGATGGGATAAATAGAAAGAGCAAGACAGACAGACAGACAGACAAATTATGGCCTCACCCACTTTGCCGCTCATCAGCTGGTGACTTAGCTACATTGCTCCATCTTAGAGACAGGATAGGAATAAGCCTAAAAACCTTAAGAGTGAGAGAAGCAGGTACGAAAATAGATCAAAAGCAAGGTAAAGAACAAGGAAGCTTTCCCAGAATGATAGGATCCCAGAACAAATAGACTGCAGGGTTATAGAGAGCTACGGAAATGTGTGCTTTTTAGTACTGCTGACTGGTGGGACCTTTTTTTCTTTTCTTTTCCACCTTGTGCATATTGAAAAAGAAATACAAAAAAGGAGCAACTGGATGAGGTTTTCCGTTTTGCTGTACAGGTAAGTCCTCGGTCTATGACCAGAATTTTCCCGTTGCTAAGTGAAACAGTTAAGGGAGTCACGCCTGATTTTGCGACTCCTCCTCCCCCCCCCCATGATTCTTAAGTGAATCACTGCATTTGTTAAGTGAATCATACAGCCGTTAAGCAAATCGGGCTTCCCCCATCGACTTGCTTGTTGGAAGCTTGCTGGGAAGTAGCAAATGACAATCACATGACCCAGGGATGTTGCAAATGTTGTAAATCCAGGCCATTCAAATTTTGATCACATGACTGTAAGGATGCTGCGATGGTCATAAGTGTGAGGACTGGTTCTAAATCACTTTTTTCAGTGTTCTCATAACTTGGAATGGATGCTAAATGATTGGCTGCATGTCAAGGATGACCTGCAAAGGGTTTGTGGCTACCTATTTAATTCCCTTCCCCAAAATAATCTGAAGTAATCTTTTCCCATAGAAATGACCTAACAAAAAGGGGAAGAACATTCTATAATAGCAATGTTTTTTTTTTTTTAAAAAAAAAGAGGAAATGGAGGTTTGTTTCCCCCTGTCATAGATTGTTGTTGTTAGTGGCGAAGTTGTGTCCGACCCATCGTGACCCCATGGACAACGTTCCTCCAGGCCTTCCTGTCCTCTACCATCTTCTGGAGTCCATTTAAGCTCACGCCTGCTGCTTCAGTGACTCCATCCAGCCACCTCCTTCTCTATCGTCCCCTTCTTCTATTGCCCTCGATCTTTCCCAGCATTAGGCTCTTCTCCAGTGAGTCCTTTCTTCTCATTAGGTGGCCAAAGTACTTGAGTTTCAACTTCAGGATCTGGCCTTCTAAGGAGCAGTCAGGGTTGATCTCCTCTAGGACTGACCCGTTTGATCGCCTTGCAGTCCAGGGGACTTGCTGGATTCTTCTCCAGCACCATAGTTCAAAGGCCTCAATTCTTTGGTGCTCAGCCAAAGTCATAGATATTTTTTTTATTTATTTTTTAATAAATTTTTATTAATCATACAAAATTAAAAACACATTGGACATAGATATGACGTCACTGGTTCCATACATCTTCCGACATNCTTATTTCTGTATATCTATTTATCTTTTAAATATACATTTGTCTATAATTTATATTTTATTCTAACACTATACATTTGTCTTGGCTACCCTCTTATTGTCTATCCAATCATAAAATTGTTCCCAGATTTTGTAGTACTTAGTTTCACTTTTATCCTTGAGTTCCCATGTAAGTCTATCCATTTCAGCGCAATTGAAAATGTTCAGTAATATTTCCTCTTCGGTTGGAGTATCTTTCTCTTTCCAGTTTTGAGCGAAAGCTATTCGTGCCGCTGTTACTATATGCAGTAGTAAATAATTTGTATCTTTCTTATATTTTCCTTCTATAATTCCCAATAAAAAAAATTCCGGTTTGGAATTTATATTATATAAATTCCTCTATATCTATTAGCAAAATTTCTTCCAGACATTTCTTTAATAAGTTCCAAAATGTTTGTGCCTTTGGGCATTGCCACCACATGTGGTAGTAATTCCCAACAATTTCTCCACACTTCCAGTATATCGAGGATTTCCCCTTGTTCATTCGTGCTAGTCTTGTGGGAGGGAAGTGCCACCTATAAAACATCTTATAGAGGTTTTCCTTATAGGAGGTTGCTAGAATAATTTTTAGGATTTTTTCCCATAAACTTTGCCAATTATCCAAATCAATATTGTGCCCAAAATATTTATACCAAGTTATCATCGTTTCTTTCACCTGTTCCTCAATCATATCTTGCTCTAATAAATATCGATATAGTTTACTTATAGTCTTGCCTTCCCTACTAAATAAGATTTTATCTAATTCTGAAGAGTCTTGCTTTATGCCCCGTTCCTTTTTGTCTTTATTAAATTTGGATTGGATTTGAAGATATTCCAAATCAATTCCTTCTTCCTTTAAGGTATTTCTCGCTTTTAATTCTCCTTTCTCATTCAAAATATCTTGATAGGTGACAGCACCCCCACGTTTTATCAAATTTGGATGTGTGTACATTTCTAATGTAGACACCCAGTTGGGGATTTTCATATAATTATTTCTTTTTATTTTTTTCCAGATATCCAATAGTGTTCTCCTAGTATAATGCTTCCGGAAGTATTGCTGGGCTAAATGTCTTTCTTCCCACAAAATAGCATGCCACTCTGTCTGTAGGTCATGACCTTCTAGTTCTAATAATCTTGTATTTTTGAGATGCATCCATTTGCTTAGCCAGACCAACGCAGCTGCCTGATAATATTTTGTTCAGTCTGGTAGCCCAAATCCTCCTCTTTCTCTAGCATCTTGTAATAGTTTTAATCTGATTCTCGGTCGTTTCCCTTGCCATATGAACTTTGAAATGAGTCTATCCAAATTTGTAAAAAAAAATCCTTTTTAAGCCGAATTGGTATGCATTGAAATAGAAACAACATTTTCGGAAGAACATTCATTTTAATGGTGGCTTTTTTAGCCACCAAAGTCATAGATATCTGACTCAGTCATAGATATATAATCCTTATTAAAGGAAGCCACCCTTACTCATGATGCGTGGCGTTCTGCCTTTCACCCAAAGGTGTTTTTTTTTTTCAAAAGGCAACTGGACTTTGTTTTTCCTTGAAGATGTTTTGCTTCTCATCCAAGAAGCTTCTTCAATTGAGAACTGAAGGAGCTTTTGGGATGAGAAGGAAAAACATTTTCAAAGGGAAAACAAAGTCCAGTCACCTTTTGAAAAAGCACCTTTGGGACAACCATGACCTGGATGACTGAGAATCTCCATAGACATTCTGCTTTTCAGTTTCTTCAAAGTTTTTTTTCCCCTGCCAAAGCAGCTTTTGCCTTTCTCTAAAGAGAATTGAGAACTGCTTTCAGATTTCTCAGGCCCGTGTTGGAGATGTTTGAGGTTCATTGCTGAAGGCCAGGGAAAATGCTGCTATCTGCAGCTTGGATGTCTTCCTGGCTGCCATCAGCCCTCTGAAGAAGCTGTGGCATGCCCTCAGGAGTCTGGAAGTCAGAGAGGATGTCAACCGTTGAAGAGGTGGTTGAGCAATGGAAAGGGCTCAGGCTCACCCCCTTTGGCTACCTTGCAACTAAATCTCTTGGTTCAAGGAGCACATCAAACTCAATGTCCGATTCAATCACGGGCTGAGTTCCCGCAGCGTCAGGAGCCACAAACTACTCAATCCTATTTTAGTTTATTTTATGTATTTATGTCAAGTGCCTGGGAAATCAGAGGATTCAGGCAGTTTAAGTGAGTATAAAGATTTATTGCAAGCTTTAAGCTCTCTACAAGAATCTGGCCAACTAACAGTCAAGGGAAATGAGCAGGAGATAAGAGAGGCATTCAAAGTGAGCTGCAGGGACTCATGACTTATGAAGTGTTTGACCCTTCCCTCGGGCTCAGCCTGGTCATATCCTACAATTTATTTATTAAGCAACTTTACTTCACCATTTTTTTTGCCAAGGAAAACTATTGTGTATGGATTTGTCCAAGTGGTTATCAGAAGTTGGCCTCCACTTGAAGGAGACTCTTTAGCAAACCCAGCAATAAAGTACAGGTAATCCTTGACTTACAATCATTCATTTAGTGACCGTTCAAGGTTACAACTGGAAAAAGTGACTTAGAACTGTTTTTCACACTTATGACCATTGCAGCATCCCCGTGGTCATGTGATCAAAATTCAGATGCTTGGTAACTGGCTCATATTTATGATGGTTGCAGTGTCCCAGAGTCATGGAACCACTTTTTGCGACCTTCTGACAAACTCAATGGAAAAGCCAGATTTACTTAACCACCATGTTGCTAACCAAACAAATGCAGCAATTCACTTAACAACTGTGGCAAGAAAGGTTGTTAAATGGGGCAAAACGCTCCTAACAACTATCTTCCTTAGCAACAGAAATTTTGGGCTCAATTGTGGCTGTAAGTCGAGGACTAGCTGTACAAGAACATTGGCTTCAATTTTCATTTTGTCAAGTTGAATGAAAGCAAAATCATGCAGGATAATTTAGTAGTATAGCATTAATTTTCAGGGCTGTTGCCATGAAGCTAACTCTGCCCACTACTGTCGTTGGTTTCGGTCAATTTAATGAGACAATGAACTTCCTTCTTGACTCATAGCTCTTAGATAAACTAGGAGATAAATGTAATGTACAAATCCACTGAATGTTTGCTACTTTCAATCCAGGACCGTTTTGAGCTCTTGGAGACGGTTGTGCAAAATAGGCCACAGCTGGTCATCGGATAGAAACTGCAGTGAAATACATAATGCAACATGGCTAAACACAATACATTATTTCAGGAAAGAAAATTTTTGTTTCTAGGAGTCATTGTTTTTTGCTTGAAGCGGTCAGAGCTGGAGATTATACAGGTTAGCACTATCAATACTGTTACAACATGTTTCTCAACAGCAGGGACTCTGTGTGGCTGTAAGCATGTATGTGTGTGTGTGTCAAAAATCAAAATCAAAATGACTGCTGCAATGTGCAGTCGAAGAAAACTCCCTGCAAATGTCCTCTCAATGCTTATTTATTTATTATTAAATTACTAGGGTTTTTCTACATGCCACTCGAACCCAAAGGACACTAAGTGGCTTCTAGGTTATCTTAGAGTAAAAAAAATGTTAAAGGCAAATGAAATAATATGATGAAAAAAATATATAATCCCTTGGTCCTCAGGAAACCTTCAAAACTTTCATAACTGTTCCATCCTCAAGGCTCCTTAGAAAAGCCACATTTTAATGGCCTTCCTAAATACCAGCAAAAACTATTTAACTGTAACTGGAAACAGGAAACTCTACTTAGAACAAAAGAGCATAGAGTATATGCCATAGATCCAAACTTGTAAATACTGTATCTACTGGCTGAATACTACTGTGGTTGTTGCATAGAAATACATTCCAACAATGAATTCCAACAGTGAGGTATGATATTCTTCAGAAGGAGGTGGCAGTTGAGAAGATGATAATCTGGGAGAAAAGGGACCCGAATAAAGCACTCTAACAAATCTCACTGGATGGGGAGAAGCCATCAAGAGAAGGTGGTTCCATAGATAGTCAGAACTTTCCTTCCTTCCTTCCTTCCTTCCTTCCTTCCTTCCTTCCTTCCTTCCTTCCTTCCTTCCTTCCTTCCTTCCTTCTTTCCTCCCTCCCTCCCTCCCTCCCTCCCTCTCATTCTGTGAGAATATGCAATTTCTTTAATGAGCTTTACTTTCCCTTTTGGACCTAAAGCACCTGCCTCTAGATAGTCTTTAAGAACCTGGTTCTGGCACACACATCTATTCTGCTAAATGCAGACCCCAGTCAATGATGTGGAGAGTTCGAACCATAAGTATCTTAACTTTTTCCTTATGTGGGAAGTCACCCCCCCAGAGAAGGAAATATTAAAAAGGCAGAATATTATATTTCCTCAAAGGATCTGTGGATGGGTTTCCCAGACCCAGGCCATGTGGAGCGAGGGTAGTAAAGGAGTTTTGAGTTTGAGCTCAAGGGCTGCTTTGGAAAGAAGGTGAGTACCTCTACATTTTAATTTTAAAGCCCAGGGGAGCGAGGGAAATGTGTGTATGTCTGTGTGTGTAAGTGAGAAGAGCCTTTTCCCAATCACAGTTGGATTTTGCTCCCTCTGGCCTTTCCTAACTGCAGAAAGGATCTATTCAAGTGGCAGATCCTGGAAAGCATGGGGGTTTGGTCAGAGTGCAGGACCTTTTGTTAGGAAAAAGGGAGAGGCTGTGTGAAAATGGAATAGAATGAGTGAATGAGTGGGGATTTGTACTTGGGCAACTGCCAAAGTCTGTGAGCAAAGTCCCACTCTTCTAGGAGGGACCCTCAGACTCTGCGAAAAGGAAGTCAGAGTCCTCCCAGATCCCTTTGTGGTCTGAAACTGGGACAAGGGGCTAGGGTGGCTTCAAAAGTCACCTTGCCAAGGGGCAAGGGCTGAAAGATTGCCTTGCCAGAACAGGGGACTCCCGGAAAGAGTCACTCTGGGGATGCAGGAGAATAAAGAAAAAGACTCACTGCAGGTAACTGGGTCAGAGTTTTGCCTGAAAATATGGGAAGCTCTGATTCCAAGTTTCTGCTGATGTCTCCTTTAGGGCAGACATGTCAAACACAAGGCCCGGGGGCCAGATGCGGCCCGCGAAGTGGTTTCATGTGGCCCACGAAGCCATCCTGGAAACAGTGAGGGAATGGCTCCCACTGCCTTGGCCCTGGCCCAGGCCGGCCGGGAGCCAATGTACAATTTTGTGGTGGCCATCTATGCTGAAATGCATTCAGTCTTAGCTCCACAAGGCCGTCTAGAAACAGTGAGGAACCAGCCCCTGCCGCGTCGACTCCACCCTCTGGGTGCATGCTGGGGAGGTGTCACCCTTTGTGAGGAATGAAGAAATGGACCATGCCTTGGTGCTTGCCCCAGTCTCACCTCCTTCTGCCAGAGACCCCCACTCCTGCCCAGGCCCCCACAGGCACCCTTGACGCGAATGATGTAGAGCTGGCCATGCCCACCCAGTAGGCCATACCCACTCCATCCACGCCCACCCAGTAGGCCGCACCCACCCTGGCCACACCCACCTGGCCCCCTGAGGGCAACCGCAATGCTGATGCGGCCCTCAATGAAATTGAGTTTGACACCCCTGCTTTAGGGAGACTGCTAAAAGCCTGGGATCTAAAAAAGGTTACCTGTCCAGGCGGGAATGAAAAAGAAGATGCATGCCAATTATGTAAAGAGTGGTCTTTGCTCAGGGCTTTGCTGGGAAACCAATTTGGCTAAATAAAGGTACTTAAAAGGAAAAGGAAAATAAAATATAGGAATAGTGATTTCTCTCCCTTTCTATGCAACCACGTGATTTGTTTAAGATTTGTGCCTTCCCTAATTTGAGCTAACTGAGGTTTATGGTGGGAATGACCAGGATGTGTAAAATGAAGAGTTCTGTTTCCTATGCTGTTCTCTTTCCCTTGTCTTTGTGTGTGTATGTGTGTGTGTCAAGGTCTTTGTGTGTCCTTGAGGTAAATGTTAACTGCTGGGTGTCTCTAATCCCTAGAGACAAGAATTTTAAAATTCTGCTAGAAATTCTGCTTAAAATAAGCCACCAAAAGGAAAATACTCACTCTTATTTTGCCTGGCCAACAAAATAGAGTGAAGAGAATTGAGTTCCCTTTTGCCTTCCCCTGTTATGAAATGTTTTAAGCAAATTTAGAAGGAAAATTTTGTTCGTTTGCTTGTTTTATTTGTACATTTTCTCTATGTGTTGTAAATGGTTTTATCTGTCTAACCTTCTCCTGAAACATGAGATGTGTCTACACACAGGAGCCTCATGAGCTCAGTTTGCTTGTGTAGGGAAATAACCTTATTATGTTACTTTTCTTATCCCACTAATCAGTAAAACTACTATGGAACTAATCCTGGAACATATCAGTATTTTTCAATTTCTAAAATAATGTGGTCTATTTTAAATAAATGTTAAAGGTGGTTCTACATTTAGGCAAGAAAAACCAAATGCACAGGTATAGTATAGGGGGTACCTTGCTCAATAGTAGCAACTGTGAGAGGGATCTCAGAGTCCTAGTGGGCAATCACTTAAATATGAGCCAGCCGTGTGCTGCAGCTGCCAAAAAGGCCAACACAGTGCTAGGCTGCATTAACAGAGGGATAGAATCAAGATCACGTGAAGTATTAATACCACTTTACAATGTCTTGGTAAGGCCACACTTGGAATACTGCATCCAGTTTTGGTCACCATGATGTAAAAAAGATGTTGAGACTCTAGAAAGAGTACAGAGAAGAGCAACAAAGATGATTAGGGGACTGGAGGCTAAAACATATAAGGAACGTTTGCTAGAATTGGGTATGTCTAGTTTAACGAAGAGAAGGACGAGGGGGGACATGATAGCCGTGTTCCAATATCTCAGGGGCTGCCACAAAGAAGAGGGAGTCAAGCTATTCTCCAAAGCACCTGAAGGCAGGACAAGAAGCAATGGATGGAAACTAATCAAGGAGAGAAGCAACCTAGAACTAAGGAGAAACTTCCTGACAGTTAGAACAATTAACCAGTGGAACAACCTGCCTCCAGAAGTGGTGAATGCTCCCACACTGGAAGTTTTTAAGAACAGACTGGACAGCCATTTGTCTGAAATGGTATAGGGTTTCCTGCCTGAGCAGGGGATTGGACTAGATGACCTTCAAGGTCCCTTCCAACTTTTTTTTTTTTTTTTTATTATTATTATTATTATTATTATTATTATTATTATTATTATTATTATTATTATTATTATTATTATTATTATTATTAATATAGCTAGATAGATAAAGATAAAGATAAAGATAAAGATAAAGATAAAGATAAAGATAAAGATGATAAAGATAAAGATGATAAAGATAAAGATAAAGATAAAGATAAAGATAAAGATAAAGTTAGATGACCTCCAAGGTTCCTTCCAACTTTATTATTATTATTACTTCTGTCTGGTGGGAGGGAAAATTTGTCCAGGAAAATTTGTATTCCCTGTCTTGTAGAAGTAGCTGCATGCACATGCACACACACCATTCAGAATCACACTGAAGCTATCCCCTTCACCTACCTTCAGTAAAGCTCCTTAGGCTGGTTCTTGCCCTGTGGCATTAAAGCTTTGCATGCACAACTTCTCGCAAATTCCAAGGGGGAGGGAATGAAGCCCCCCTCAGGCGATTTGCAATTCATATGCTGTCGCTGAGGAGGTAGCAGGAAAGAGATCTCCAAAACCCAAGCCATGAATATGTTGCACTGGTGGACTCAGAGTGGGAATTTTAGGGCTCACTGTGTGCAATTTAATAGCCTGGCTTGCACACTGGCTAACTTCAATTGGACATCACAAACTCTGGATGCACTAAACTAAGAGCTAAGGCAGGTTCTGGAAGTAAGCAACCCTTGAAAATGGGCAGCCAGTGGTTATGTACCGAGACAAAATATGGCTGTGAAGAATTTTGGAGGCATGTGCAGACCTGACTTGAAAGCTCATAGTGGCATCAAACATCTAAAATAATTGGCATAGAATATTGGACACTATAAATTTCGTTTCCACCCAACATAACTTTTGCCTTGACTTTTGGACCTTCATNGTGCAATGTTTCTTAAATAATGTTAAGCCGAATGCCAATATTCCTCAAACAACTTTGAGGTTTTTTAAAATCCAAGATAAGAATAATTGAAGTATCCATTTACTTTCATAGGCTAAACAAAGGTGTCCATGAATGAAAAGTGAGATCCTTCTTCAGATGTCACATTGAAATTTCTGAAAAACCAGCCAACAAAGAAAATGTAGTGGGAAGTTCAGAGAATGTATAAGTTTTGAAGCAAACAGGCATTGAAAGTTTTGTTATTTTTTTCTGCAATTTACCTTTGCGAAAGAAAGAAAATCTTCGGGATTTGCCACAAGTCCAAATATTAAGGCAGGCTGACTCTTAAAAGCTCTTTTGAACAAATCTCACTGCAGACATTGATGAAATAGGCTATCGAGGCAGCATCATACAACCCATTAAGAGAGGTATAAATAAAAATATTACAGCAATCAGCATTTTTAAGCAATACAACAATGCTGGAATTTTGTGGTCTTGAAAAGTTTAAGAGACATTAGTGTGATGAGTAAATGCAATCTCTATGAGGGCAGGGCAGGTTCGTGTGGTGCACGTTGCTTTAGATACAAATCAGATTAGGCAACCTTTGATTTGATCCAACTCCTCTGAGCAATTTCTCAAATTGTCAAATCAGGCCTGAACCACATTTTATGGTTCGTGCACATTGCTACTGTGTTTCTACACACTGACCTGGTTCTTGGCACGCCCTTCTTTGTTCGATTCAAAACTCCATAGTATCCAACCCTCCTACTCTTCCTACCAGTATCCAGGATCAAGGATAGAGGCTATCTTCTAGGACAGGGGTAGGCAACCTTGGCTCTTTTATGACTTGTGGACTTCAACTCCCAGAATTCCTGAGCCAGCTTGGCTGGCTCAGGAATTCTGGGAGTTGAAGTCCACGAGTCATAAAAGAGCCAAGGTTGCCTACCCCTGTTCTAAGAAAACCAGCTTGACAACTTCTTGATCCAATACCTTGAACCCAAAATCTCACCCCCTTGACAAAGTACTCCTGATAAAACTTTGGTTTATATTCCTTTTTTTTAAAGGGCACATTAATCTCTCCCTCTTTCTTTTCTCATGAAAATAAACGGTTGAGCCCTAGAGATGCAATCACGTCTAGTATTGCAAAATAGGAACCAGTTTTCCACAAGTTGATGTCAGCAGGAGAAACTGGGGAAGAGGAATTAAATAAAGAGAGTGATAAGAATACAGGGAGTCCTCGACTTACAATCATCCGTTCAGTGACCATTTGAAGTTACAACAGCACTAAAAAGTGATTTATGACCGTTTTTCACGCCTATAACCATTGCAAGATCTCCATGGTCATGTGAGCAACATTCGGATGCTTGGCAACTGATTCATATTTGTGACAGTTGTTGTGTCCCATTGTCATGTGATCACCTTTTGCGACCTTCGGACAAGCAAAGTCAATGGGAAAGCCATTTGGGATTCCTAAGCCATTCACTTAGGAATCCTATTACTAACTTAACAACTGAAGTGATTCACTTAACAACTGTGGCAGAAAAGGTTGTAAAATGGGGCAAAACTCACTTAACTGTTTCGCTTAGCAACAGAAATGTTGGGCTCAATAGTTGTCATAAGGCAGGGGTCTTCAAACTTGGCAACTTTAAAACCTGTGGACTTCAACTCCCAGAATTCCTCAGCCAGCCAGGGAATTCTGGGAGTTGAAGTCCACAAGTCTTAAAGTTGCCAAGTTTGAAGACCCCTGTCATAATGCCTTACTACCTGTAAGGTCCTGACCTTCGGACAGAAGCCCCAGCCCTTTTATATTTGTTGGTGAATGACAAAACGGGTGGGGACCTCAGTCATGTAGGCATGACTGCCATCTTGAGTTTTTTTAAACTCATCCTTTCCCCCAAATGTCCCCTGTTTTAAGCAGATACTTTTTATTAATTTTCAAACGTAACATAAAAGAAAAGCAAACATTTTAGCATACACAAACAGAAAGGAAAGACAAAGACAATAATACATAAAAAGAACATACAAATAACTCCCTCCCCAAATCTAATTATAACAATATCCTGCGTTCATCTTATTTTGTAAATCTTCAAAAAAAAGACATCTAAGTTTTCAGTGCTGATCAAATCCGTCGAAGAGATTTTTTTTNGCCTCTGGCACACGTGCCATAGGTTCGCCACTACTGGCCTAGAGTTTCTTCATCCTGAGCCAGCCAGCTGCTGTTGCTTCACCAGATAAGCTGTTTATCCCAAAGACTGAGGCCAACTGAGCAGACTGCAGAGTAGTGGGCTAAGGAAATTGTAGCTGAGGAAGGTAATGTGTGGTGTACAACTGACTGTTCTGCCAAAAGGTGAGCAGATGGAAGAAACCACAAAGAGCTGCCTTGGTGATGCTCCGGTGATGCCAGACTGGGACAGGTTGAATATAACCCTAGCACTGATGATTTACCTAGTTCGTTTAATGAAATGTCTGCAAGAAAACCACCAAGCTCAGAGAGCACTAAGGACTCCTCATTTCAACCCTGAGCTACAAATATTCTCCTTTATGAGTACAGCCTGAATATGTTGTGAAAGGTTGGAAGAGACCTGGAAACATGTGAAATAGGATATTTAGAAGCAAGAGAAGTAATAGCTCAGAATTGCCAGCATTCATTTCGTGATGTTCAAAGTTACAACAGCACTGGAAAAAAGCGACTCACAACCAGTTCTCACACTTATGACCATTGCAGCATCCCATTGCAGTCACGTGATCAAACTTTCGGTGCTTGGCAACCGGCATATATTTACGATGGTTGCAGCGTCCCCGTGTCCTGGGAATGTCATTTGCAACCTTCTCGGGGAGCTTTTGACAAGCAAAGTCAAGGAAGTCAGATGTGCTTAACGATTGCATGATTCACTTAACAATTTCAGTGATTCATTTAACAATTGTGTCAAAAAAGGTCATAAAATGGGACATGATTCATTTAACAACTTTCTTGCTTAGCAGTAGAAATTTTGGGCTCAATTGTGGTCGTAAGTCAAGGATGACCATTAAAATACGTGGTCAGAACATATAAGGAAGAAATTCCAAGTAGAGCACGGGTGACAAAAGCCAGCAGTGTGCTGCAGCTGCCAAAAAAGCCAACACAGTGCTTGGCTGCATTAACAGAGGGATAGAATCAAGATCACATGAAGTGTTAATACCACTTTACAATGCCTTGGTAAGACCACACTTGGAATACTGCATCCAGTTTTGGTCACCATGATGTAAAAAAGATGTTGAGACTCTGGAAAGAGTACAGAGAAGAGCAACAAAGATGATTAGGGGACTGGAGGCTAAAACATATAAGAACGGTTGCTGGAATTGGGTATGTCTAGTTTAACGAAGAGAAGGACGAGGGGGGACATGATAGCAGTGTTCCAATATCTCAGGGGCTGCCCCAAAGAAGAGGGAGTCAAGCTATTCTCCAAAGCGCCTGAAGGCAGGACAAGAAGCAACGGATGGAAACTAATTAAGGAGAGAAGCAACCTAGAACTAAGGAGAAACTTCCTGACAGTTAGAACAATTAATCAGTGGAACAACCTGCCTCCAGAAGCGGTGAATGCTCCAACACTGGAAGTTTTTAAGAAGAGACTGGACAGCCATTTGTCCGAAATGGTATAGGGTTTCCTGCCTGAGCAGAGGGTTGGACTAGATGACCTCCAAAGTCCCTTCCAACTTTATTATTATTAAACTCGCCACGTCATGTGATGTGTCCTACGTATCACAACTTTTTTTTTGCATTGCCGGAGCTGGGGTGGGGCGTGGCATCCGTCTGATGCAACCAGCCCGCGGGCCGGCAGTTTAACACCCCTGAAGTAGAGATAAAAGTAGTTCTTCCTTTCTGGATTGGCGATCCTCATTTTCAAATGTAAAAGACAATGACCAATTATAGACATGGTCCTCCTGCTTTCTTAGCTGTTACTTAGAAAAATAACCCACCTCTTTGCAATGAACTAATTCCTGTGAGGTTTCATATTCTTCTGCTTCTAGGTTTAGTATAGTGTCTGCTTGCTATTAAAGATCTTTTCTCTGAAGGTTCGTGATCCCAACAGAAGTTTTGCTAATAAGAAAGGATATTATTTTTTTAAAAAAACCCACAATTTTCTCAAGGGCATGTGAGTCAATGTCAGTGGAAATATTGGCTGTTTTCACTGCCTAACCCTGATCAAATACAGACCATGGCTTGTGTATAATTGCAGATGCTGGCTTTATGAATATCTAGCTACCGAGCCAAAACTGTTTGTGTCAGGTGGAAGACAAAAACTATAATTAAAACCAACCCAACTGTAATGCATGGTCTGTTTCCTTCTACATCAGCTAGTTGTATCTTCTTGGGTTATTACCAGCATTTCATTTCAATAGCTGTAATCCACAGCCATTAAGCATTAATATGAAAATACATGATGCATTGAGATATAAATATAGGGGAAGTGTAGTTAATGGTGAATATATTGCCAGACTTCTGTTGGTGATTGTTCATTTCTATGCTGAGAACAAATTTTGGGACAGTATCGTAGAAGCAGAAACCTGCCCAGCTGCTATATGTTTCTGCTCTTTCTCTACTCCAGTTATCCCCTCCCCAGAATTGTTTGGAAATAAAATCCTAAGTTGATTAAAGAGAAACAAAACCGCAAAGACAAAACCATGAAAAGTCAACATGTCAAAAATGCAAGTTATAAATCCAAGCTGTTAAAATCATAGCGGGAAGGGAAGCAGACCAAATCTGACTGAAAAAAAAATCCAAGGAGTTTTTTAAAAAGCAAGAAAGAAAAACAAGAATTAAACCATGGGTAAATCACAGACAATTGAATAAAGGATATTGCATAGTCTCGTCTAAATAAAGGAGTGGCACGGTGGCTTAGTGGTTAAGATGCTGGGCTTGTCGGCTGGAAAGCCGGCAGCCCTGGTTTGAGACCTGAGCACCACACGATGGGGTGAGCTCCTGTTCTTGCCACAGCTCCTGCCAACCTAGTTCAAAACAAACTAGTCCCAACCAGTCCAAAAGGATGCAAATGCGAGTAAATAAATAAATACCACTTTGGTGGGAAGGTAACAGTGCTCCATGATGTCATGCTGGCCACACGAAATGGAGATGAGCAGTGTCCCTAGAGTTGGCAACGACTAGCAGAGCAATAAATAAAGTAAAATAATAAAATAATGTAAAATAAAATAAAGTAAAATAAAATAGATAAAGTCGCACTTGAAGTCAGTGCATCTGCTGGTGATATAACAGATGTGTCCTCATAGTTTTGTTGGCAACCTTATGGAACCTGTTTGCTGTTACTTTCTCCTGGCAAATTTTTCTAAATTCCCAATCTAGACTACAGCCTGCGATTTCTTGGTTGGTATCCCATCCAGATACTAATTAGGTCAAATGTTGCTCAGCTTCTTGAGATCAGTCCAAGGTCGAAGAAAGCAGAACAGCCAAGATATAAAAGATGTGCAAAAGGAGATGGTGTTTAGAATAGGTGGCCTTTCCCCAAAAGGATAGGAATACCAAGGAAATCTGGTAACCTCTTGTTTAGATTTTTGAATAAGATAACGAACAGGATGAACTGAACAGTAGACCATAAATCACATCAGGAAAGTACCACTTCAGTAAGAGACACCAAGGTAGAAATCAGGAGACTCTTAAGTTCTAGTCCCACCTTAGACAGAAAAACCAGGTGTGTGATTTTGGGCCAATCACCAGGAGATTGAGAGTTCTAGTTTCACCTTAGGCATGAAGCCAAATGAGTTACCTTGGGCCAGTCACTCTCTCTTAGTTTAGGAAGAAGATGACAGTAAACCACTTTCAAACAACCTTGCCAAAAAAAATCTGCAGGGACTAGTCTGGTCATATGCCAGCAGTTAATACCAGCTTTAAGGCACCATCCTCCAAAAAAGTTCCAACAATTCACCAGAGGATATCCCTCAGTAGCAGTATCTTTTTTTAGTCTTGAGTTATTCCAAGTGAGCAAGGTCAAAGTTATTAGCCTTAACCTTTGCAGGATGCTTCACACACTGTTTACCCTTTAAATCCTGCTCAGTTTTGGAATACAGCACTTGAGATGGTGCACAAAAACTGATGTGATCTTTGCAGCGATGGAAGTTTTGTGCTCCTCCATGGACAAAAATAGTCAAGCTTGCCATGACTTCATGCTGTCCTTGGAATTCCATCCAACCCAAATTAGCACAATTTTAAGAAAGAGAAGGAAGGAAGGAAGGAAGGGAGGGAGGGAGGGAGGGAGGGAGGAAGGAAGGGAGGGAGGGAGGGAGGAGAGAGAAAGCTAAATAGATTAGATTAGATTAGATTAGATTGTTCCCAGATCTAAAAAAGCAAGTCACAACTTGCCAACTGGCCTGGGAATGGTTGTCAGATTGCACCCACAATCTACTTGCTAAAGCCTCGATGTCCTCAGAAGGCTTTCACTGCCTTTGGGCATGCACCCGTGATAGTTATCAAGTCCTACTTGCTAAAGCCATAATCAGCGTTAATTGGACGAAATGAGCCCTTCAAATTGGATTCAGAAATAAATTTACATCCCAATGGTAATAAGTGCAGTATATCTCATGTGTCTATGAATTTTATTGTCTGCCTTTTTCTCTTGGATTGCTTTACAGCAGGGGTCTCCAGCCTTGGCAACTTTAAAGACTTGTGAACCTCGATTCCCAGAATTCCCCAGCTAGCTTTGCTGGCTGGGGAATTCTGGGAGTTGAAGTCAACAAGTCTTAAAGTTGCCAAGTTGGAGATCCCTGCTTTACAGACTTTGGGAAGAAGTGCTGTATTGGAAAGCCAAAGGAAAAAAGCAAAGCACACTGAATGCTGGGAGCTTCAGGCCCATTGTAATTTTTGGACCCAGATCCCTATCTGTGATGACTAGGCTGCCATTGTAGCCTGGAATTTTAAGTATTCCTGGGCAAGCAAATTTATAATAAAAAAATAATAATTGACAGTACAGTATGAAATCTTGGTTCATGCAGGGATAATATTCAGGAGAATGCAATTATAGGCAATGTCCTATTTTCTCAAGAGAGGGAACAATTTGGGTCATTTTTACCTCTGGTGATGTTTGTTTTGGTTTAAACGATGATGGTAGGCAAGACGTGTGAAATTGCTAAGGAGGAAAAGATAAAAGGGGAACATGTCTCTCTGAAAGAAACGCTGCTGTGTTTACCCACTGCCTTCCATTTTTCTTTAACACAATCACAGCAAATGTTTACCATGGGAGGCCTTTGAGTTGGAAGTGCTGGATACTGCCCATTTGGAAGCTGAAATGACAGAACAGAATAACAGAGTTGGAAGGGACTTTGAAGGTCTAATTTAACCCCATGCATAGGAAGGAAACACTATACCATTTCAGACAAACGGCTGTCCAGTCTCTTCTTAAAAACTTCCAGTGTTGGAGCATTCACAGCTTCTGGAAGCAGGTTGTTTCACTGATTAATTGTTCTAACTGTCAGGCAGTTTCTCCTTAGTTCTAGGTTGCTTCTCTCCTTGATCAGTTTCCATCCGTTGCTTCTTGTCCTGCCTTCAGGCGCTTTGGAGAATAGCTTGACTCCCTCTTCTTTGTGGCAGCCCCTGAGATATTGGAACACTGCTATCATGTCACCCCTCGTCCTTCTCTTCATTAGACTAGACATACCCAATTCCAGCAACCATTCTTTATATGTTTTAGCCTCCAGTCCCCTAATCCTCTTTGTTGCTCTTCTCTGTACTCTTTTTAGAGTCTCAGCATCTTTTTTACATCATGGTGGACCAAAATTGGATACCGAATTCCAAGGGTGGTCATATTCCGCATGACATAGCTGGAAAAGACCGATGGATACATATTTATGACCATTTCTTTAGGTTTATTGTTAAACAAAGGTTCTCCTTTGAGAAGATGAGTTTCGGATTGCCTGGGATCTGTCAGGATCCTAGCCCGTACAATTCTCTGACATTTAGCACAGTGGCCAGATTCCTTTGTTACTATTAATGTTGTTAATCCTTGTCTGAATCACATAGTCAGTACATCTTGGCCTGAAACCATATTTAAATAATCCAGCAGGCTTTCATGCTTAAGGTAGGAATAGAACTCACTGTCTCAAAGTCACTCAGTTGGCTTTATGCCTAAAGTGGGATTAGAACTCATAACCTCCCACCTTCTAGCCTGGTTCCTTAGCCACTAGGTCGCATCAGACAAAATGAAGAATTCTATAATTTTTTTACTTTTCTCTACTTTAGTCTCCAAGATCCCAAAACAAGGACTTTAGGGCCCCATGTGACACTAAGTGTGGGCTTTGTCCATTCCTGCTGTGTTAGAAAGCAACAGTTTTAAATTATTATTTTTACTGCATTTTCTTTTGAATGTGGCAGTTTAGGACAGAAAGAAAAAAAAATGATGACAAAATAGACTTCCAGTTGGCCTTTTGCTCTGTAGCAGGACGAGGGGGGACATGATAGCAGTGTTCCAATATCTCAGGGGCTGCCACAAAGAAGAGGGAGTCAAGCTATTCTCCAAGGCGCCTGAAGGCAGGACGAGAAGCAATGGATGGAAACTGATCAAGGAGAGAAGCAACTTAGAACTAAGGAGAAACTTCCTGACAGTTAGAACAATTAACCAATGGAACAACCTGCCTCNGAAGTTTTTAAGAAGAGACTGGACAGCCATTTGTCCGAAATGGTATAGGGTTTCCTGCCTGAGCAGGGGGTTGGACTAGATGACCTTCAAGGTCCCTTCCAACTTTACTATTATTATTATTATTATTATTATTATTATTATTATTATTATTATTATTATTATTATTATTATTATTATTATTATTATTATTATTATATAAATAGATTAGATTAGATTAGATTAGATTAGATTAGATTAGATTAGATTAGATTGTTCCCAGATCTAAAAAAGCAAGTCACAACTTGCCAACTGGCCTGGGCATGGTTGTCAGATTGCACCCACAATCTACTTGCTAAAGCCTCAATGTCCTCAGAAGGCTTTCACTGCCTTTGGGCATGCACCCGTGATAGTTATCAAGTCCTACTTGCTAAAGCCATAATCAGCGTTAATTGGACGAAATGAGCCCTTCAAATTGGATTCAGAAATAAATTTACATCCCAATGGTAATAAGTACAGTATATCTCATGTGTCTATGAATTTTATTGTCTGCCTTTTTCTCTTGGATTGCTTTACAGCAGGGGTCTCCAGCCTTGGCAACTTTAAAGACTTGTGAACCTCAATTCCCAGAATTCTGGGAGTTGAAGTCAACAAGTCTTAAAGTTGCCAAGTTGGAGATCCCAGCTTTACAGATTTTGGGAGGGAGTGCTGTATTGGAAAGCCAAAGGAAAAAAGCAAAGCACACTGAATGCTGGGAGCTTCAGGCCCATTGTAATTTTTGGACCCAGATCCCTATCTGTGATGACTAGGCTGCCATTGTAGCCTGGAATTTTAAGTATTCCTGGGCAAGCAAATTTATAATAAAAAAATAATAATTGACAGTACAGTATGAAATCTTGGTTCATGCAGGGATAATATTCAGGAGAATGCAATTATAGGCAATGTCCTATTTTCTCAAGAGAGGGAACAATTTGGGTCATTTTTACCTCTGGTGATGTTTGTTTTGGTTTAAACGATGATGGTAGGCAAGACGTGTGAAATTGCTAAGGAGGAAAAGATAAAAGGGGAACATGTCTCTCTGCAAGAAACGCTGCTGTGTTTACCCACTGCCTTCCATTTTTCTTTAACAAAATCACAGCAAATGTTTACCATGGGAGGCCTTTGAGTTGGAAGTGCTGGATACTGCCCATTTGGAAGCTGAAATGACAGAACAGAATAACAGAGTTGGAAGGGACTTTGAAGGTCTAATTTAACCCCATGCACAGGAAGGAAACACTATACCATTTCAGACAAACGGCTGTCCAGTCTCTTCTTAAAAACTTCCAGTGTTGGAGCATTCACAGCTTCTGGAAGCAGGTTGTTTCACTGATTAATTGTTCTAACTGTCAGGCAGTTTCTCCTTAGTTCTAGGTTGCTTCTCTCCTTGATCAGTTTCCATCCGTTGCTTCTTGTCCTGCCTTCAGGCGCCTTGGAGAATAGCTTGACTCCCTCTTCTTTGTGGCAACCCCTGAGATATTGGAACACTGCTATCATGTCACCCCTCGTCCTTCTCTTCATTAAACTAGACATAACCAACTCCAGCAACCATTCTTTATATGTTTTATCCTCCAGTCCCCTAATCCTCTTTGTTGCTCTTCTCTGTACTCTTTTTAGAGTCTCAGCATCTTTTTTACATCATGGTGGACCAAAATTGGATAACAAATTCCAAGGGTGGTCATATTCCGCATGACATAGCTGGAAAAGACCGATGGATACATATTTATGACCATTTCTTTATTTTTATTGTTAAACAAAGGTTCTCCTATGAGAAGATGAGTTTCAGAATGCCTGGGATCTGTCAGGATCCTAGCCCGTACAATTCTCTGACATTTAGCACAGTGGCCAGATTCCTTTGTTACTATTAATGTTGTTAATCCTTGTCTGAATCACATAGTCAGTACATCTTGGCCTGAAACCATATTTAAATAATCCAGCAGGCTTTCATGCTTAAGGTAGGAATAGAACTCACTGTCTCAAAGTCACTCAGTTGGCTTTATGCCTAAAGTGGGATTAGAACTCATAACCTCCCAGCTTCTAGCCTGGTTCCTTAGCCACTAGGCCGCATCAGACAAAATGAAGAATTCTATATTTTTTTTACTTTTCTCTACTTTAGTCTCCAAGATCCCAAAACAAGGACTTTAGGGCCCCATGTGACACTAAGTGTGGGCTTTGTCCATTCCTGCTGTGTTAGAAAGCAACAGTTTTAAATTATTATTTTTACTGCATTTTCTTTTGAATGTGGCAGTTTAGGACAGAAAGAAAAAAAATTGATGATAAAATAGACTTCCAGTTGGCCTTTTCATTTATTGGACTTTTGCTCTGTAGCAGGACGAGGGGGGACATGATAGCAGTGTTCCAATATCTCAGGGGCTGCCACAAAGAAGAGGGAGTCAAGCTATTCTCCAAGGCGCCTGAAGACAGGACAAGAAGCAACAGATGGAAACTGATCAAGGAGAGAAGCAACCTAGAACTAAGGAGAAACTTCCTGACAGTTAGAACAATTAACCAGTGGAACAACCTGCCTCCAGAAGCGGTGAATGCTCCAACACTGGAAGTTTTTAAGAAGAAACTGGACAGCCATTTGTCTGAAATGGTATAGGGTTTCCTGCCTGAGCAGGGGGTTGGACTCGATGACCTCCAAGGTCCCTTCCAACTACTACTACTACTACTACTACTACTACTACTACTACTACTACTTCTTCTTCTTCTTCTTCTTCTTCTTCTTCTTCTTCTTCTTCTTCTTCTTCTTCTTCTTCTTATTATTATTATTATTATTATTATTATTATTATTATTATTATTATTATTATTATTATTATTATTATTATTATTATTATTATTATTATTTTGGCAACTTGAAGATGCTGGCTGGGGAATTCTGGGAGATGAAGTCCGTACATCTTCACGTTGCCAAAGTTGGGAAACACTGACTTAGATAATTTGAGTGTCAACACTATCACTGTGCAACTTGAGACACAGTAAATTGGAAGAATTTAGAGTTAAATCTCTGCTATCCCATCTCCACGTGTAACCAGACAAGCCAATTTTGGACAGTCAGCTTCTCTCCTGAAATCAAAGATTCTGTGTCAAAGAGGTGAATAAGGCAAAATGGTAATGGAAGGGAAATATATATTAGCAGTTTTTCATGCCATCTGTGAAATGTACAGTTGTGAGAAAAGCAAAAAAATGGCTTTTGTAGCATACTCATCTCAGCTGGAAGCTGATCGCAGACTGATGCCTGCCGAGTGCTCAGTTATATTAGTCTTGCACAGAGAAACCAAAGTTGAAATGTAATTTATTTCCTTGCTGGTGTTATATCCTGTATTGCATTTGGTTGAAAAATGCACAGGCTGTATTTTTTTTTCAAAAAAGACAAACTATTTCTGCATAACATTTATAGCCAGTATTAAAAGATGCAGAAAAACAAAATCATACTAGTTTACTTGTTTCTTTTTTTTAAATTTATTTATTCAATTTTCATAGATGCCCATCTCAGCCCTGTGACTCTGTTGTCCTAGGCCAAGGTTGCCTGTCCTAGGCATTACAGGCAGTCCTCCACTTATAAACTTAAATGGAATTTGCATGTTGCACATTGTGATGGTTGTAAAGGAGGTCATCACATGACCGACCTGATTTTATGAGCTTTTTTTCACAGCGGTTGTTAAGTGAATCGTTACGGTCATTAAGTAAATCTGTGATTATTAGGCAAACGCCACAGTCATTAGCAATAGCAGTAGCACTCTCTGAATATATAGCGAAGTGTCAGGAGAGATTCACCAAATGTCTCAGTCGTAGAACGGGGGTTGTTAGACCCAGGAGTAAAATGGGTGGAGCCTTCCTACCTTCCGACTCAATTGGAACTCGACCAGTCCTAGCTTGACGACCGTCAACCGTCTTAATCGAACGTTATGACGTAAGATTGGTGACGCCGTGGTGGGGGAAAGACAGGGCTTTTCAACCTTTTCACCCATTGTACCACTTTTAGGATATGGCAATATCCGAGTACCACCAGTCGCCTAGCAAGGTGTCAAAAACATGATGACCAAAAAAAGGAAAAAAGTGATAAAGTGATAAAGTACAGGTAGTCCTCGACTTACAACAGTTCGCTTAGTGACTGTTTGAAGTTACAATGGCACTGAAAAAAGTGCCCCCCAAGCCACAGCTGAGCAAGACACCTGCCTGCCCGCCCAGTGGCGCTCTTCCTCCTATCCGAGGTTTTCATTGTTGTGAGCATTTCTGTTGAGGATTGGCAGTGGGGGTGGGGTGGGGGGGTGTTTGGTTTTTATTCCCCCCATCTGCTGGGTGGTTGCAGCAGGTTTTGGTCACTTCACATGACCCTGGGACATTGTGACTGTCATAAATATGAATAAGTTGCCAAGCATCTGAATGTAAATCACAAGACCCTGGAGATGCTGCAACATTCCAGCTGATCGGTGCTTCTTCTGGGCTCAGCAGAAGCACTAGGATCAGCGCCGAGCTCCATCTGGAGCCTGGCGCTGATCCTGGCGCTTCCACTGAGCCCTGACAGCCCCGAAGAAATGCCGATCAGCTGGAAAGTGGCACAGATCCTGGCGCTTCCGCTGAGCCCTGACAGCCCTGCAGCTTCAGTCATCTCTCGCTCAGGCTTGTGCGGTGCTGCCACCGGTTTAGCTCATTCCCCTCCCCCGCTACCTTTCTAGGATGGTCACGTATCACCTGTCAGGTGCCAATGTACCACAGTGGTACCCGTACCACTGGTTGCAAAGCCCTAGTTTAATCAACCAATGCATCTGCTCTGCTACCTAGCTATGATCCTTCTCTAGGCATTTAGGTCTTGGCAGACTTGGATCTGACTTGGATGAAGAAGTTAAAGATCAGACTTTACTCAAAGAAGAAATTTTATTGATGGAAACATATACCCAACATTTTCACAGAAAACATCAGAGTTCATTTTGAAATACTGAACCTTACCAGTAGAGAAACAGAAGAATTATGGAATGAACTCGGAGATGGGACTTGGGTTTGGCTAGTCTAAAGAAAAGAAGAAATAGGGGGAGACATGATAGCAGGGTTCCAGTATCTGAGGAGCTGCCACAAGGCAGAGGGAGCCAGGTTATTCACCAAAGCACCAGAGGGAAGGATGAGAAACAATGGTTGGGAACTGATCAAAGAGAGAAGCAACCTGGAATTAAGGAGAAACTTCCTGACCGTGAGGACAATCAACTAGTGGAATAGCTTACCCCCAGAAATTGTGGGCGCTCCATCACTGGAGATCTTTAAGAAGAGACTAGACAATCACCTGTCTGAGATGGCTTACACGGGGGGCTGGGCTAGAAAACCTCCAAGGTCCCTTCCAGCTCTATTCCATTCACATCATTAAATATTTCACATTCATCTTTGAGGCGTTCTCTAAGTTCATTCGATAATGAAGGTGCCAAAAATGAAGAAATAGAAGAAAGCAAATTGAATGTCAAAAAAAAAAAAAAAAGCCATGGAAATTGCCAAGGAGAGATGCCAAAGCCAAGAAGGACAAAAATCTCAGAAAGAGTTTCAGAGAGCTATTAGAAGAAGCACATGGTCACAGATATTTCTATGGGCTTCAAACCCTCTACCAGGAATTAAACTCCTAGGCCATTGCATTTCTGGTAATAGTACTTTAGCTTTAGGAGCTATCTGACCTTGGTGATGTTATAGGAAAGGATATATATGAAGAGGAAGGGGGGGGGAAGGAAGCAGACAAAGACAAAAGTGGCTGGAATTGGGTATGTCTAGTTCAGGGGTAGGCAACCCAAAACACTCAAAGAGCCACTTGGACCCGTTTCCCACTGAAAACAAAACACACACACATATATATACATAAGCTCGGGGGTAGGCAACCTCGGCTCTTTTATGACTCATGGACTTCAACTCCCAGAATTCCTGAGCCAGCATAGCTGGGCTAGCTAGCTCTCTCCTGCCCTTCCTGTTTCCTGCTTCCTGCAGAGACGCAGCAAAGGGAGGAGCTCCGCCCAATAAGCTTTTCAGCTCCTCCGAGAACACCGTGAGTCCACTCTCTTTTTTACACACAAACACAGAGAGAGAGAGAGAGAGAGAGAGAGAGAGAGAGAGAAGGGAAGGCAAGTGCCTCTCTCTGTCTTTGTCTCTCTCTGCAAATGGCAGAGGAGGCTGGGAGCTGCAGGGGAAGGCTTAAAGAGCCACATGCGGCTCCGGAGCCGCAGGTTGCTGACCTGTGGTCTAGTTTAATGAAGAGAAGGACGAGGGGGGACATGATAGCAGTGTTCCAGTATCTCAGGGGCTGCCATAAAGAAGAGGGAGTCAAGCTATTCTCCAAGGTGCCTGAAGGCAGGACGAGAAGCAATGGGTGGAAACTGATCAAGGAGAGAAGCAACCTAGAACTAAGGAGAAACTTCCTGACAGTTAGAACAATTAACCAGTGGAACAACCTGCTTCCAGAATCGGTGAATGCTCCAACACTGGAAGTTTTTTTTTTTATTGAAAATTTTATAAAATTTTACAATATAAATCCCCCCCTTCCCCTTCCCACCCTTCCACCCCCCCTCCCTCCCCCCTCACTTCTCAGTGCCAATCACAGGGTTAACAATAACATAATCATACTCTAATTAACATTAATCAACTATTAAAATAACATATCTATAACCTCCTTTAACTCTCTTTTAAACAGTACAATTATTAAAAACAATAATAACAACTCCGTAATAGTTAGAAATAATACTAAATAAAATATTCTAACCTTTACACAACAACACTGGAAGTTTTTAAGAAGAGACTGGACAGCCATTTGTCTGAAATGGTATAGGGTTTCCTGCCTGAGTAGGGGATTGGACTAGATGACCTCCAAGGTCCCTTCCAACTTTATTATTATTGATCATCGCACAGTCAGCCAGATGTTCAGACTGGATTTGGCATTTTTGTGTACCTATTGAGTCCTTACTAAGGACCTGGGATAGGCAGATGTGGATGTTTGTTGGAATTACAGATATCATCGCGATGTCAGGTGTCTGACTAATGAAACACTTCAAAGAACTTTCAGGCATTGCTTAACCTAAAAAGCCTTTATTAGTGTAAAGGAGTGTCAGCACAGCATGGAGAATGCCAAGATCTGAATTTCCCTTCCTTCGCACATAACATTCCAGGCATTTCCCCTCCCCTATTTTGGGGTCATGATTCACATCTTCCAATTAGCCTGGAGGGCAAAGATTCACTTCCATCCCCTTCTGCACGCTTTTCTCTCCTCTCTCATTCTCATCTGAATTAACTCTAAAAGTACCAGACAGTTCTGCATATTTTGTCAAAGCAAGAATATTCAATATTAGCAGTGTTGACACGCAGGATGGAAGCAGTTCCTAGTAAGGCCGCTAGATAACCTCCAAGGTCCCTTACAACTTTATGATGATGATGATGATGATGATGATGATGATGATGATGATGATGATGATGATGACAAAGGAGGAGGAAGAGGAGGAGGACGAAGATAGGGGAGGAGGATGAATAAAATTTATCTGGATGAATAAAATCTCATATATCCATGTGTATGTGTAAACTAATTATGGAAATTCACAGGGTGATCATCTCAATCCAACCTACCTAACAGAAGTGCCGATACAGGAATAAACAAAGGATAAACCCCATCTAAGCCACTGATCCTTGGGGGAAATGTGGGATCTAAATTATGCAAGGCAATGAAATTTCATACCTTGCTCTATATTAGAATGGCCCATTATACATCCACCCATTGTTCAAAAAAGGCTGACAAAAGTACAGATCAGCCTTTAATTGTCACCTAATAATTTATAGATAAAGACGTCAACTTAGAATCACCATGACCAAAATGGAGATAAAATACATCTCAGCACTTTCCCAATTTGTTATCCTGCTGTGAATTGCAGATGCAGTAGATGCTGCATTGGTTTTGTTCCTGAATATGAAAAAGGTAAGTTTTTATTTTTTTTATTTGTTTTTGTAAAAGTATGCATAGCCACAAATGGAGAGTACGAGTCTCCTTACTAATGCCTAATTGCAGAGCAATTTCAAGGTTCTTATTCTTTCTTCTCCTTTTACTCTAATCCAGCTTTGCACTACTAGCCCGACACCTTTAAAGAGAATGTTGCCCTTTGTAAAGTAGGACACAGGGACAGCCTTCTTCTGTCTGCTGTCATCCAGTTTGGTAGAAATATCTTTTGACAGCGCAGTCAACTGAAAATTTCAATACAATACAACATTACAGTTCAGCCCTCGTTTTGTTCTTGAGCCGTTGGAGATTGCAGCACGGAAAAAGAAAGCGAAATGGAAAGCAAGAGATTCAACATAGGTCAGATAGCCGAATAAACAATGCAGGCGAAGAGGGAAGGCAATGGCACTTCGTTCATACTTTATTCATTCCAAAGCAACAGGAAGCCCCCTGAAATCCAACTGCACCCCAAGACTGATAACAAACCATAACTTATCAAGAGAAGGATGTCAGAGCAGATGACAGGACTGGCTAAGCTGAAGGCTTTGGAAACTGGACACATTGATACTTAGTTGGAACATTGTTAAAAGGGAGGCACAAGATGAGCCTTGTAGGGCAACATCATCATGCAAATGCCACAACTTCAATCAATCAGAACAGAGCTGGAAGGGACCTTGGAGGTCTTCTAGTCCAACCCCCTTCTCAAGCAAGAGACACTACACCAGTGATGGCGAACCTTTTAGAGACCGAGTGCCCAAACTTCAATCCAAAACCCACTTATGTATCGCCGGGTGCCGGGTGGGTGTGGCCTGCTGGGTGGGCATGGCTACAGTGGTCATGGCAGATGGGTGGGCGTGGCCAACTCGATGTTGCTCCTGGGGAGGGACACCTGTGGGGGCCGGGCAGGGGTGGTCTTCAAAAGCAGCCTTATGGATAACAGTAATCCAAATGCGAGGTGACCAAAGTAACCAAGGCATAAATGAGTATGAGCAAGGTCTCCTGGTCCAGGAAAGGGCACAATTGGCACACTAGATGAATCTGTGCAAAGACCCCCCTCTAGACACTGTTGCCACCTGCTCCTCAAGCAGGATCTGCGAGTACAGGAGAACCCCCAAATTGTGCACCAGCTCAGCCCAGGGGAATGCCACCCTGTCCAGATCAGAGATGAAGTATTGTCTAGTCCTGGGTGGTCAAAACCACACTCTGTTCTGCCATAACTATGTCAGATGCTGGGAGGCTGTTTACCTGATTACATCATTGTGTGGGTATGTGTGTGTTGTGTTTTGGCATCACTAAGGTTTGGTGAGGACACAAGTGTCCCTAAGCTTTTGAAGCATATAAAGCTGTTCACTGCTGTAGGACATAGATGAATGTGGGGCTTCTCTTCTTGGGTTGAGGAGACACCTGTGGGGGCATAGTATTCATGGGCTCCAAATTATGCTTAATTCTCGGCTTGTGGAACCCAAGACAACTTGCTTGTTTGTTGCTGGATTCATTTGCAGGAGAAATCTCAAAGAAACTGGCAAGAGGAATGAAGTAAAATTCAGTTCCATCGTTTGGGTAAGGGGGAGAGAGAGGGAGAGATTAATTTTAAGATCTCAGATGACTAAGAGAAACCTTTGGGGAACAATCTCTAGAAACATACAGGGCTGATTTGAATTTTCCTATTGCATTCATTACCCACTTTAACAACAAAACAGTCAGTGCTTGCATTCTGCATTTTCCAAAATTGCACCAGGCATTCATTTGGAAATTCTTAGTGATACATCCTGTTATTGTTTTGATTTCCAGTGAAGTCTTTCATCAAAATGGAATGTTTCTGCTGTCCTGGGATGAGAAGAGGTTTGCCCTTGTCATCAGTCAAAATGTGTGGTTCAGACACAACTCCTGTAGGATATGTCCATCGTTTTCATGGAAGCAACATGGAAGTGTTTTGGCATTGTCCTTTCCCAGTATATTTATTTAACACCCCAGTCAATTCTGAAGTAGCCATTATCCAGTGATAAACGTAACAATATATATACACCTTTTCATGCACACACATAAATACACATAGTTCAAATTTGCTTAGCCTTTTGCTGATGAAGTTGTAAACCAACCCCATCCTTTTATTCCTGTCAAGAAAACCATGTGGAAAATTTTATGCAAGTTGAGTTTCAGGCTATTTTACTAATTATTGTATTGGCTTATAAAGTTAGTCCTCGACTTACAACCAAAATTGAGCCCAGAATTTATGTTGCTAAGTGAGTCATATGTTAAGTGAGTTTTGCCCCATTTTATGACTTTTCACGCCACTTTCGTTAAGCGAATCACTGCAATTGTAAAGTTAGTAACACAGTTGTTAAGTGAATCCGGCTATCCCATTGACTTTGCTTGTCAGAAGGTCGCAAAAGATGATCACATGACCCCGGGACACTGCAACGGTCATAAATATGAGTCAGATGCCAAAAGTCTGAATTTTGATCATGTGGCCATGGGGATACTGCAAAAGTTGTAAGTGTGAAAAATGGTCATAAGTCACTTTTTTCAGTTCTGTTGTAACTTCAAATGGTCACTAAATGAACTGTTGTAAGTTGAGGACTGCCTATATTCTACTTTAATTGTTTACCTTTTGTTTTAGGTTTTAAGCTGCTTTGAGGTCCTAGGAGTAGAATGGCAGGATAATGCAAATAATGAACAACCTTAAATAAGTCAAATATTTTATTAGCATCTGGTGGGCTACAGATTCCCTACTTTTATGTTAAAAGATTAAAACACAATGTTAGTGAACGCTGTCCTAAGAAGGAATTCAGCTTTCTTATTAGAAATGACAACTGTGATTTTTGCCTACAGCCTCTCCATGGTACTAGTCTCACTACAGCTATTGTTAATTGTTTTCTCATTAGTGGTGGTGAAATAGCTGGAAAATCACATATCCTTTTTGGCAAAACATTTTGCAGATATTGAGAAAATGCTATTTATTCTCCACTGCTGAGCGTGGACCGTGCAGCCCAATCAGAGTCATAAAAATGTTCTTTCAAACTATGTTACGATTCCATTGAAAACCCTCTTGTCGTGCGATGGTTATAAGCTCTTGGCAGGTAGTTCCTTTTAAAAAGGTTTCTTTAGCACTTCAGGCACCCTCCCACCAGCAAAGAATGGTTAATGATAAATTGTGATTGTGCAGAAAGAGGGGGAAGCGAGTCACTAGGAGTACAGCTGGCTTTAGCCTGCATTCTGGAATCAGAGGGAGACCTGTCTGTTGAGTTTGCCATAATCCTCAGTGTACACAGTCTCGTTTGTCCAAGTGCTACCTCTTCTCAAATAAAAACTGTGCGACAAAGCACTGAAGGCCATCTCTATATTTTATACAACATTAAAACAGGAAGTAAGGGGGCATAATGGCTCGGCAGTTAAAGATGCTGAGCTTGTCAGCTGGAAAGCTGAAAGCCTGAGTTTAAGACCTGGGCGCTGCATGATGAGGCAAGCTCCCGTTCCTTGCCTCAGCCCCTGCCCACCTACAGTAGCAGTTTGAAAGCACGCAAATGCAAGTAGATAAATAGGTACCACTTTGGTGGGAAGGTAAAAGCGTTCGGCGCACCTTGATGTATAGTCATGCTGGTGCACGTGACCATGGAAATATCTTTAGATGATGCTGGCTCCCTCAACTAAGAAATAGAGATAAGCCCTGCCCCTAGAATCAGACACAACTGGGCAAGGAAGACATTTACCTTTAAAACAGGAAGAGCAATAAAAGAAGTGAACAACAAGATGCCTCCTAAACATTGTTGGGGGAAGCCACTGTAAAGGCAGGCATTCTGATAGAAAAGCCATGCTTGATAGATGGGACCCAGGACATCCTCATCCTGTCTGATTGTGCATGATGGACAGAGATGGTCCATCATATAACCAGGTTCTGTGCCATGAACAGATTTATGCAAGGTAATCAGAACCATGAACTGCATCCAGAAAGCTACTAATGAGTAATACAGTTTGGGGAATAATGGTGTTCCATGGGCATACCAAGTCATGCTCATTACTGCCCATGCATTTTGGACCAACCGTAGCTTCTGGAAGGTCATCAAGAGCAACTCAATGTAAAACACATTCAGTAACTGTGAGGTCTCTGGTGCTTTCTGAGCTTGGTTATTTTCTTACAGACATTTCATTATCCAACTAGGTAATATCCTCAGTGCTAGTAGGGAGTGGGATTTGGTCTCTGTTTATATACTAGTTGTTTGGTCAGTGTTGGTGGGAATATTCTTGATTAGGCTGTTGTTTACTGTTTGTGTAAGTTGGTAGTTCCTATTAGTTTCCAGATGGTCTTCAAGGACAGTCTCACATAGTGTACATTGAAGTAAAGTAATCTAACTGAGAAGTGACCAGGGCATGAGTGACCATCAGCAAGCCCTCCCTCACCTTTAGGAACACCTCCCATGATGAAGCGTTTTGGAGAATTAATCATTTTGTATCCTATTGGTTAGTCCTCAAAAAAGATGTTGTCTAGTTATAGAGACAAGTGACAGGAAAATGACAGGGCCGTTTGGAACGGTGGTAATGCCAGAGAAAAGTCTTGGACACAAATATTGGCTGTCAAGTTATGCTTGTCTCATCTAACTGATGTCAACCCAAAGCCTGCAGCGTCCAGGGAAAGAAAGCGTGAGTAACTGTAGAGATTCTTTGTAGTTTCCTTTCTGCTTCATTGACAGAG
>NW_015390327.1:111395-113895 GCF_001527695.2 Protobothrops mucrosquamatus | reverse complement strand
CTTCCTGTCCTCTACCATCTTCTGGAGTCCATTTAAGCTCACTCCTACTGCTTCAGTGACTTCATCCAGCCATCTCATTCTCTGTCATCACTTTCTTCTCTTGCTCTCAATCTTTCCCAGCATTAGGCTCTTCTCCAGTGAGTCCTTCCTTCTCATTAGGTGGCCAAAGTACTTGAGTTTCAACTTCAGGATCTGGCCTTCTAAAGAGCAGTCGGGGTTGATCTCTTCTAGGACTGACCGGTTTGATTGCCTTGCAGTCCAAGGGACTCGCAGGAGTCTTCTCCAGCACCATAGTTCAAAGGCCTCAATTCTTTGTCGCTCAGCCTTTCTTATGGTTCAACTTTGACATCCATACATTGCAACTGGGAAAACCATGGCGTTGACTATATGTACTTTTGTTGGCAGGGTGATGTCTCTGCTTTTTAGTATGCTGTCTAGATTTGCCATAGCTTTCCTCCCCAGGAGCAAGCGTCTTTTCATTTCTTGGCTGCAGTCCCCATCTGCGGTGATCTTGGAGCCCAGGAAAATAAAATCTGTCACTACCTCCATTTCTTCCCCATCTATTTACTTTGAAGAAAACTGCAAGCTGGTGGTGCAGTGGTCAGAATGCAGTATTGCAGGCAAACTGTCCACAACCTGGAATTCGATCCTGACTAGCTCAAGGTTAACTCGTCCTTTCATCCTTCTGAGGTCAGTAAAATAGGGTATCCTGCTAACATAGGCTCTCCTGCTCAAGCAGGGGGTTGGACTAGAAGACAGATAACTCTGTTATTCTATGTTCTAAATGAGAACCCAGTTTGTTGGGGGCAATATGCAGATACTGTTCACCTTGCAAACAGTCCAGAGAGTAGAGACACCCATGTATATTTGTTTTTATTTCTATAACTTCATTAAGTTTAATCGAGATATAGAATACAGAAGACTACGTAAACAGTAGGAAAATGGAAGAGGGAAAAAGGAAGACAAAGAAGTATAAGGGAAAAGGGGGGGAAGAAAGAAAAACATTGACTTCCATTTCTTTTTAGCACAGTAGAATAAGAGTAACATTACAGCCTCAACACTTATTTTTATATATTAATATGGACTAGCCACTTTATAACAACAAAACTATCTATCCACCAAAATCCAAACTTAACATTTTTTATTTTTTTTTACATCTCAAGCACAAAATCCAGAAGTGGTTATCGAGTAGAAACAACATTGGATGGGTTCTTTTCTTTGATTAAAGCAGTCAATTTTTCCGCCATTCATCCGTTGTGGGAATCACAGAATCTTTTCATTTTTGTGCATAAAGCATTCTTGTTGCTGTCCACAGGTATAACAGCAAGAGATACCCATGAATATTTTAGAAACTATTCTTTTGGTCTTTCTCATCCAAGTTTCAAACCATGCTTTTCAGTAGAGGTGGTTTCTGAGCGTCTGAAGTCCTTGTTGCTCATTCTGATCACCCCATACATTATAAATATTTGTTGGCTTTGGACCTCTTGCCGATAACTCTAAACTCTCTTTTCATTATGAACCTCAGGCTGCAATTCTCATGTTGAGGTATGAGAAATACTAGCTGCATTTGCTAACAAGTTATGGACCCCAAACCACCACAGGCTGGTAAACAAATATGACATATTAATAGATATGTACAGTACAAAGGAATCCATACTTGTTTATCAAAGCAGAACAAAAGAGAGCTTACACATGCCGGTATTAAGAGAATGGCAAAACCTGCAGGTGTTTAAGGTGGGGATAAGGATTATTTGCTTTGGAAAGTCAAGGAAAAGCCTTTTCTTTAATCTTCATCTATGGGTTTTTAAAGAAGAGCCTGATCAGTTTGTTGTTGTTCAGTCACTAAGCCAGGTCCATGACCCCATGAACTATAGAAAGAATCAGAATAGAGCTGGAAGGGACCTTGGAGGTCTTCAGTCCAATCCCCTGCTCAAGCAGGAGACCTTATACCATTTCAGACAGGTGCCTGTCCAGTCTTTTCTTAAAAACCTCCAGTGATGGAGCTCCCACAACTGCTGGAGGCAAGCTGTTCCACTGGTTAATTTTTCTCACTGTTAGGAAGTTTCTCCTTAATTCCAGGTTGCTTCTCTTTTTGGTCAGTTTCCAATCATTGTTTCTTGTCTTGGCTTCTGGTGTTTTGGAAAATAAGTTGAGCACCCTAGGCTTCCTGTCCTCCACTGTCTCCCAGAATTTCCCCAAATGCATGCTTATTGTGTCCATGACACCATCTAACCATGTCATCCTCTCCTGTCTCCTTCTCCATTTGTCTTCGATCTTTCCCAACATCGGGGTCTTTTCCAATGAAATCAGTTTGACATTCTATTAAAAAAACAACAAGCAAGAAAAAGCAATAATGAGATTTAATAATAAGAGCCTTGGTGGTGCAGGACTGCAGGCTACTTCTGCTGACTCCCAGCTGCCAGCAGTTTCGCAGTTCGAGTCTCACCGGCTCAAGGTTGACTCAGCCTTCCATGCTGCTGCTGCTGCTGCTGCTGCTGCT
>NW_015390327.1:102087-110922 GCF_001527695.2 Protobothrops mucrosquamatus | reverse complement strand
CTGGTGAAAGATGATTAGCTTATCCATTTATACCAGGGATAGGCAACCTTGGCTCTTTCATGACTCGTGGACTTCAACTCCCAGAATTCCTGAGCCAGCATGGCTCAGCATGGAAACCTCTCCATCTCTCCTCAGCATGGCTGGCTCAGGAATTCTGGGAGTTGAAGTCCACGAGTCATAAAAGAGCCAAGGTTGCCTATGCCTGATTTATACAGTAAACTGCAAGGGCAGAGAGCTAAATCCTGGGATAAATGGTACTTTTACATAACTTGCAGAGGATTAGAAAAAGGAACTGGAGACACGTGATCTGGTTTCATGTAAGAGATGCATAAGAAGCAACCAGGAACCTTTCACAGAAGCTGACTTGAGCCCAAGGTGAAGATCTTTCTGGAAAACAAAACAAAAAAATCCTCCCAATACAGAGAGCTGCTGACATTTAAAAAAAAATCTGTCTTGTCGACCTTTTCTTTGGGTGCCCCATCCCTCTGAAACAGAGAGAGTCAAACGATTTCCATTCCCCAAGAAAGAGGTTAAGGTTATTCTCTTCTGTTGAGCTCTCACTGCATGGATTGCTAAAGATGGTGGCTGCAACGGTCTTAGTTGCCTTGCAGAGGGATGGACGGCAAATTTAATAAATAAATAGTCTGGCTGGAATGTTATATTTTTATGATATACGTAAACTATATTTTTATGATGAGCACTCCGGAGCCTATGACTGGAGCACCAGATATATTTTGTGAAGTGAAGTTAGAGAGCTAAAGGGGACTGTAAGAATGAAACCAAAAGGAAGATCTTCCTTCAGTAAAACACCTTGTGATTTCTAGAAGTTTCTAGAAGGACCAAAGGAAGAGGAGGTAAGAACCAGAGAAACTGGGAGCTAGCATCTGCAGAACATACCTGCCAGAACAAATTGGTTAGAATATTTTTTAATACAGGTAGTCCTCGACTTACGAACACAATTGAGCCCAACATTTCCATTGCCAAGCAAGACATTTATTGAGTGAATTTTGCCCCATTTTACGATCTTTCTTGCCACAGCTGTTAAGTGAATCACTGCAGTTGTTAAGTTAGTAGCACGGTTGTTAAGTGAATCCGGCTTCCCAATTAACTTTGCTTGTCAGAAGGTCGCAAAATGGGATCACCTGAACCCCGGGACACTGCGACCGTCATAAATATGATCCAGTTGTCAAGTATCTGAATTTTGATCACGTGACCATAGGGATGCTGCAACGGCCACGAAAATGGTTATAAGTCACTTTTTTTTCAGTGCTGTTATAACTTCGAATGGTTACTAAATGAACCGTTGTAAATCAAGGACTTCCTGTACTATAATCTGGGCATCCATTTGAGATTTATATGCTGAGACATCCAACAGGTAAAAAAAAATGAGAATAAGAATTTGCCAAAGGAGGGCATGTATTGAAAGCAACATATTCCAAAACGCTTCTGCTGTGATCCTGGGAGAATTTACAATCAAGGAGAATACCTGTATTTGATGTTTTTTCCACGGGTGGCTATTTCAGATTCGGTTGTTTTATACATATATCCCAAAAAGCTGCTGGAAAAATAGGAGAGTTAGTGGTACTAATTTAAGATCAAGTTCCTGCTCATGTTACAAATGCTTCACTCAGTTATCTTATTTCCTTTTTAACTGTTTTATTATTTATGGATATTGTAAAAATTTAGAAATAAAAAAAAAATATTAAAAGTGGTTTACAGGTGGCAGGAAGAAATACGCAGAGAAGGAATTGAAAAAATGTTTAAAAGAGATGGAGTGTGAAAATTGGACTAGGGAAGGAAGGAAGGAGAGGGAGGAAAAGAAAGAGAAGGAAGGAAGGGGAGAAGAAAGAAAGAAAGGAAGAAAGAAAGAAAGAAAGAAAGAAAGAAAGAAAGAAAGAAAGAAAGAAAGAAAGAAAGAAAAGGAAGGAAGGAAGGAAGGAAGGAAAGGGAGGAAAAGAAAGAGAAGGACGGAAGGAAGGGAAGGAAAAGAAAGAAAGAAAGAAAGAGAGAGAGAGAGAGAGAGAGAGAGAGAGAAAGAAAGAAAGAAAGAATGGAGGGAGGGAGGGAGGGAGTAAGGGAGGGAAGGAATGAAGGAAGAAGAGTGAGGGAAAGAAAGAAAGGAGGAAGAAAGGAAGAAAGGAAGGAAGGAAGGCCTAGTTGCTCTCTGTTGTATCCACAACCGCAGGAAAAAAATTCCTTCCTTGTGGTGGAAGGCTATACTTTTCCTTAAATCTTTGGGAGGCAAATGGGGGCAGATTTTCACTACCATTTTTTCTTGCCTGTCTCTTCTAAATACAGCATCGATGTCCCAAAGTCTCCATGATCAAAGCATCCTTAGTGATAGCTTAGTGCCTCTATGTAGGATCCAGATTTTGGTTTCGTTAGGATTCCACAGGCTGTAGGCAGCTGATTTCTGAAGAAACATCTAAGGTAGGTCTATCAAACTGTGGTCTACAAAAATCCAGTTGACCACTATACGGCCACCAAAAGATACCTAGAACTCAAATTCTTTGATGTCTTCTAATGGCAATGTGGTATTTTGCAGCCCTACATGATAACCCTACGCTGTAGATTTAAACAGGCTACTTGGTAGCATCAGAAAAATAAATGAAATGTATGTTTCACCGAGAACTCATTCATCTCCAGTGCAGCCAATCCATGCCTGTGTTCCAACAGGTGGACATTCGTCTTGATTTAGACTGATGGAATAATTAGTTTTGAAAAAGAGAGAGAGAGAGAGAGAGAGAAAGTCATGGATGGTTCACAAATTGAATCAAAAGTCTGAAGTGAAAGGCCCATGAATCATCATGCAGAATGCCAAAATCCACTTAAAAATAGAGAGCCACGGGAATAACCTCCTTAATTAAAAAAAGAGAGAAACAAAACAACCTGGAATAAGTTGACAATAAGTGTAACCTCTCATACACCACTTGAAAAATGATGGTGCCCTAAATCTTGGCTCATGGTTTAATTAGGATTGAAAGCTAGCTAGAAAACTATTATAAGTAGCTACTATAAACAGAGCATACTAAAAAGCAGAGATGTCACCCTGCCAACAAAAGTGCGTATAGTCAAGGCCATGGTTTTCCCAGTTGCAATATATGGATGTCAAAATTGAACCATAAGAAAGGCTGACCGCCAAAGAATTGAGGCCTTTGAACTATGGTGCTGAAGAAGATTCCTGCAAGTCTCCTGGACTGCAAGGCATTCAAACCGGTCAGTCCTAGAGGAGATCAACCCTGATTGCTCTTTAGAAGGCCAGATCCTGAAGTTGAAACTCTAGTACTTTGGCCACCTAATGAGAAGGAAGGACTCACTGGAGAAGAGCCTAATGCTGGGAAAGATTGAGGGCAATAGAAGAAGGGGACGACAGAGAATGAGGTGGCTGGATGAAGTCACTGGATGGAGTGAGCTTAAATGGACTCCAGAAGATGGTAGAGGACAGGAAGACCCGGAGGAACGTTGTCCATAGGGTTGCGATGGGTCAGACACGACTTCGCAATTAACAACAACAACTATAAACAGATTTAACTGTGATGGTAGAAAAGTTGTGTAAGAGAGTTGCAGTATCTGATTGAAATGCTTGGGATACCATGAAAAGAATTGTGCTAAAATTCTCAGCAATAATTAAATCTACCAGTGATTTCCCCCCTTTTTATGACCCTGTAATCCCTTGCTTTGGAGTGTGGTCAGAGCAACTGAATGGCGCTGAGCATTTACTGGCTGGATTCCCTTCCTGATGCCTATGTGGAGTTCACAGCAGATATTTTCTCTTTGCGCCCTGATAGAGAAACATCTGTCTAGGACTGAACTCTCAACCTTCCGAGTGGGAGGCGAGTGTCTTCACCTCTAGCCCAGCACGCTGCTCTAAATCTATCAGTGAATATGTGTTCAGAAATGGTGAATGGTGACTAACTCAGTCATTCAGAAACAGATACCTGTTGCATTTTCATCCACGGAAATAGAGAATGTAACAACCGCACAAGTATTTTAAGAACTGGTCTTGATTTGCCTATTTAATTCTAGACAGATTGGGAGCAATATACATTTCTGAGGCTGATGGAAGATTGAATAATGTGGTCACCCCCTTGATTCATCTAGAAACCGAGTCTGGTATGGGTCCACGTTACTTAAGGGGCCATCTCATCCCAATGGGATTGGCCCGCCTCACCCATGCTGGCAGAGGAGGCATGCCGCGAGCCCCATCGTCTGGGGTATTCTAGCTGGTGGGATCCAGGACAAGGACCTTCTCTGCCATTGTGCCTCCCCTTTGGAACTTCTTCCCCCCTCCTCAAGTGAGGTCAGCTCTAACCCTCCTGACCTTCCACAAGAGTTTAAAGACCTGGCTCAACAAAGGGTGGGGGGCTTCACATTGGTTGGGCGGTTGATAGTTTAATAACAGATCCTATCTCCTGCTCATCCTGTTCTGTCCCTCTCATCTGTTAGTTAGGGCTGAGTATTTATATTATTTTATTTGTGTCGTGTATTGGTTTCATCCTTTGTAGGTGTATGGTTTTATCTTTTTAACATTGTAATCCACTCAGAGTTACTCTGTGGTAAGATTGGGTGGGGGAGGGCGGACAATAAATTTAATAAATAAATAAAATTCAGGAATAAAGGAATTATTGAATGAGGCAGTTATCCATCTGAGGAAAATGTTGAAGAAACTTTTCCTTAGTTGCAACCCAGGAACCATGATGGAATCGAGCAAAATAAACATTCTGGAACAGCGTACAGGTTGTCTTTGACTTATGATCCGTTGAACTCGCATTGGACCTCCCCAAAGTCACAACTCTTCACAACTCAGTTCTGAATGTCCAACGATCACTTCTGCACCCTCCACGGTCAAATGGCTGCATTTCAGACACTCAGTAACCTGCCTGGATTTACGGCTGTTTGCAACATTCTGCAATCATGTGATTGCATTTTGCGACATTTTTGCCCAAACCCAGCATTTACTTCTGATTTTTTGGCAAAAATGTCACTTAGATAACAGTGGCTCACCACCTCAAAAAAGGTTGTAAAATCGGTTCAGCCACTTGGGGACCCACTTTATGACCATCACAACTTATGAGTGTAATGGTCAAGCTCCATTATGGTTGTAAGTTGAGAACTATCTGTACATGCCTTTGAGCTACTGGAAATGCAACAGCATGTGACTTTGATTAGCATAATACTTTTTAATCTCAGTCTATTGGGGCTGGGATTATGGAAACACACTGTAATCACGCAATGAAAACAGGAGCCGTTATTGGCATGGCCAAGCATGAAACTTTGATGTATTGACAAGCCAGTTGACGAAGACACCCCCCCTTTTTTTTTTTTAGCTTTCAGTTGCTATCAACCATCAGTTTCTCTTGGTCTTTTTTTAAATGAGCAGATAAAACATGCTTACAAACAAAGATGTGGGTTGTAGTGAATCTCTATTTTTATTTTATAACAATTCCGATGGGACCCATGAGAAATACAAGGATCTTCTTGCAAATAAACATTATTTTTCAGGCTGAAATTTTGCTTTGTGGTGTGCCAGCTTCCTTTTAATTTTAATTAAAAGTCCCACCANCTGGTGAAAGATGATTAGCTTATCCATTTATACCAGGGATAGGCAACCTTGGCTCTTTCATGACTCGTGGACTTCAACTCCCAGAATTCCTGAGCCAGCATGGCTCAGCATGGAAACCTCTCCATCTCTCCTCAGCATGGCTGGCTCAGGAATTCTGGGAGTTGAAGTCCACGAGTCATAAAAGAGCCAAGGTTGCCTACGCCTGATTTATACAGTAAACTGCAAGGGCAGAGAGCTAAATCCTGGGATAAATGGTACTTTTACATAACTTGCAGAGGATTAGAAAAAGGAACTGGAGACACGTGATCTGGTTTCATGTAAGAGATGCATAAGAAGCAACCAGGAACCTTTCACAGAAGCTGACTTGAGCCCAAGGTGAAGATCTTTCTGGAAAACAAAACAAAAAAATCCTCCCAATACAGAGAGCTGCTGACATTTAAAAAAAAATCTGTCTTGTCGACCTTTTCTTTGGGTGACCCATCCCTCTGAAACAGAGAGAATCAAACGATTTCCATTCCCCAAGAAAGAGGTTAAGGTTATTCTCTTCTGTTGAGCTCTCACTGCATGGATTGCTAAAGATGGTGGCTGCAACGGTCTTAGTTGCCTTGCGGAGGGATGGACGGCAAATTTAATAAATAAATAGTCTGGCTGGAATGTTATATTTTTATGATATACGTAAACTATATTTTTATGATGAGCACTCCAGAGCCTATGACTGGAGCACCAGATATATTTTGTGAAGTGAAGTTAGAGAGCTAAAGGGGACTGTAAGAATGAAACCAAAAGGAAGATCTTCCTTCAGTAAAACACCTTGTGATTTCTAGAAGTTTCTAGAAGGACCAAAGGAAGAGGAGGTAAGAACCAGAGAAACTGGGAGCTAGCACCTGCAGGACATACCTGCCCGAACAAATTGGTTAGAATATTTTTTAATACAGGTAGTCCTCGACTTACGAACACAATTGAGCCCAACATTTCCATTGCTAAGCGAGACATTTATTGAGTGAATTTTGCCCCATTTTACGACCTTTCTTGCCACAGCTGTTAAGTGAATCACTGCAGTTGTTAAGTTAGTAGCACGGTTGTTAAGTGAATCCGGCTTCCCAATTAGCTTTGCTTGTCAGAAGGTCGCAAAATGGGATCACCTGAACCCCGGGACACTGCGACCGTCATAAATGTGAGTCAGTTGTCAAGTGTCTGAATTTTGATCACGTGACCATGGGGATGCTGCAACAGCCACGAAAATGGTTATAAGTCACTTTTTTCAGTGATGTTATAACTTTGAATGGTTACTAAATAAACTGTTGTAAATCAAGGACTACCTGTACTATAATCTGGACATCCATTTGAGATTTATATGCTGAGACATCCAACAGGTAAAAAAAAACGAGAATAAGAATTTGCTAAAGGAGGGCATGTATTGAAAGCAACATTTTCCAAAACTCTTCTGCTGTGATCCTGGGAGAATTTACAATCAAGGAGAATACCTGTATTTGATGTTTTTTCCACGGGTGGCTATTTCAGATTCGGTTGTTTTATACATATATCCCAAAAAGCTGCTGGAAAAATAGGAGAGTTGGTGGTACTAATTCAAGATCAAGTTCCTGCTCATGTTACAAATACTTCATCCAGTTATCTTGTTTCCTTTTTAACTGTTTTATTATTTATGGGTATTGTAAAATTTTAGAAATAAAAAAAAAAATTAAAAGTGGTTTACAGGTGGCAGGAAGAAATACGCAGAGAAGGAATTGAAAAAATGTTTAAAAGAGATGGAGTGTGAAAATTGGACTAGGGAAGGAAGGAAGGAGAGGGAGGAAAAGAAAGAGAAGGAAGGAAGGAAGGGGAGAAAGAAAGAAAGAAAGAAAGAAAGAAAGAAAGAAAGAAAGAAAGAAAGAAAGAAAGAAAGAAAGAAGGGAGGGAGGGAATAAGGGAGGGAAGGAAGGAAGAAGGAGAGGGAGGGAGAAAGAAAGAAAGAAAAGAAAGAAAGAATGGAGGGAGTGAGTAAGGGAGGGAAGGAAGGAATGAAGGAAGGAGAGGGAGGGAAAGAAAGAAAGAAGAAAGAAAGGAGGAAGGAAGGAAGGAAGGAAAGAAGGAAGGAAGGAAGGAAGGAAGGCCTAGTTGCTCTCTGTTGTATCCACAAGTGCAGGAAAAAAAATTCTTCCTTGTGGTGGAAGGCTATACTTTTCCTTAAATCTTTGGGAGGCAAATGGGGGCAGATTTTCACTACCATTTTTTTCTTGCCTGTCTCTTCTAAATACAGCATCGATGTCCCAAAGTCTCCATGATCAAAGCATCCTTAGTGATAGCTTAGTGCCTCTATGTAGGATCCAGATTTTGGTTTCTTTAGGATTCCATAGGCTGTAGGCAGCTGATTTCTGAAGAAACATCTAAGGTAGGTCTACCAAACTGTGGTCTACAAAAATCCAGTTGACCACTATACGGCCACCAAAAGATACCTAGAACTCTAATTCTTTGATGTCTTCTAATGGCAATGTGGTATTTTGCAGCTCTATATGATAACCCTATGCTGTAGATTCAAACAGGCTACTTGGTAGCATCAGAAAAATAAATGAAATGTATGTTTCACCGAGAACTCATTCATCTCCAGTGCAGCCAATCCATGCCTGTGTTCCAACAGGTGGACATTCGTCTTGATTTAGACTGATGGAATAATTAGTTTTGAAAAAGAGAGAGAGAGAGAGAGAAAGAAAGAAAGTCATGGATGGTTCACAAATTGAATCAAAAGTCTGAAGTGAAAGGCCCATGAATCATCATGCAGAATGCCAAAATCCACTTAAAAATAGAGAGCCACGGGAATAACCTCCTTAATTAAAAAAAGAGAGAAACAAAACAACCTGGAATAAGTTGACAATAAGTGTAACCTCTCATACACCGCTTGAAAAATGATGGTGCCCTAAATCTTGGCTCATGGTTTAATTAGGATTGAAAGCTAGCTAGAAAACTATTATAAGTAGCTACTATAAACAGAGCATACTAAAAAGCAGAGATGTAACCTTGCCAACAAAAGTGCGTATAGTCAAGGCCATGGTTTTCCCAGTTGCAATGTATGGATGTCAAAGTTGGACCATAAGAAAGGCTGAGCGCCAAAGAATTGAGGCCTTTGAACTATGGTGCTGGAGAAGACTCCTGCGAGTCCCCTGGACTGCAAGGTGATCAAACCGGTCAGTCCTAGAGGAGATCAACCCTGACTGCTCTTTAGAAGGCCAGATCCTGAAGTTGAAACTCAAATACTTTGGCCACCTAATGAGAAGGAA
>NW_015390327.1:59325-100517 GCF_001527695.2 Protobothrops mucrosquamatus | reverse complement strand
ATCAACCCTGACTGCTCTTTAGAAGGCCAGATCCTGAAGTTGAAACTCAAATACTTTGGCCACCTAATGAGAAGGAAGGACTCACTGGAGAAGAGCCTAATGCTGGGAAAGATTGAGGGCAATAGAAGAAGGGGACGACAGAGAATGAGGTGGCTGGATGGAGTCACTGAAGCAGTAGGCGTGAGCTTAAATGGACTCCGGAAGATGGTAGAGGACAGGAAGGCCTGGAGGAACGTTGTCCATAGGGTCGCGATGGGTCGGACACGACTTTGCAACTAACAACAACAACTATAAACAGATTTAACTGTGACGGTAGAAAAATTGTGTAAGAGAGTTGCAGTATCCGATCGAAATGCTTGGGATACCATGAAAAGAATTGTGCTAAAATTCTCAGCAATAATTAAATCTACCAGTGATTTCCCCCCCTTTTTATGACCCTGTAATCCCTTGCTTTGGAGTGGGGTCAGAGCAACTGAATGGCGGTGAGCATTTACTGGCTGGATTCCCTTCCTGATGCCTATGTGGAGTTCACAGCAGATATTTTCTCTTTGCGCCCTGATAGAGAAACATCTGTCTAGGACTGAACTCTCAACCTTCCGAGTGGGAGGCGAGTGTCTTCACCTCTAGCCCAGCATGCTGCTCTAAATCTATCGATGAATATTTGTTCAGAAATAGTGAATGGTGACTAACTCAGTCATTCAGAAACAGATACCTGTTGCGTTTTCATCCACGGAAATAGAGAATGTAGCAACCGCACAAGTATTTTAAGAATTGGTCTTGATTTGCCTATTTAATTCTAGACAGATTGGGAGCAATATACATTTCTGAGGCTGATGGAAGATTGAATAATGTGGTCACCCCCTTGATTCATCTAGAAACCGAGTCTGGTATGGGTCCACGTTACTTAAGGGGCCATCTCATCCCAATGGGATTGGCCCGCCTCACCCATGCTGGCAGAGGAGGCATGCCGCGAGCCCCATCGTCTGGGGTATTCTAGCTGGTGGGATCCAGGACAAGGACCTTCTCTGCCATTGTGCCTCCCCTTTGGAACTTCTTCCCCCCTCCTCAACTGAGGTAAGCTCTAACCCTCCTGACCTTCCACAAGAGTTCAAAGACCTGGCTCAACAAAGGGTGGGGGGCTTCACATTGGTTGGGCGGTTGATAGTTTAATAACAGATCCTATCTCCCGCTCATCCTGTTCTGTCCCTCTCATCTGTTAGTTAGGGCTGAGTATTTATATTATTTTATTTGTGTTGTGTATTGGTTTCATCCTTTGTAGGTGTATGGTTTTATCTTTTTAACATTGTAATCCACTCAGAGTTACTCTGTGGTAAGATTGGGTGGGGGAGGGGAAGTTGAAGAAACTTTTCCTTAGTTGCAACCCAGGAACCATGATGGAATCGAGCAAAATAAACATTCTGGAACAGCGTACAGGTTGTCTTCAACTTATGATCTGTTGAACTCGCGTTGGACCTCCCCAAAGTCACAACTCTTCACAACTCAGTTCTGAATGCCCAACGTTCACTTCCGCCCCCTCCATGGTCAAATGGCTGCATTTCAGACACTCAGTAACCTGCCTGGATTTACAGCTGTTTGCAACATTCTGCAATCACGTGACTGCATTTTATGACATTTTTGCCCAAACCCAGCATTTACTTCTGATTTTTGGCAAAAATGTCACTTAGATAACAGTGGCTCACCACCTCAAAAAAGGTTGTAAAATCGGTTCAGCCACTTGGGGACCCACTTTATGACCATCACAACTTATGAGTGTAATGGTCAAGCTCCATTATGGTTGTAAGTTGAGAACTATCTGTACATGCCTTTGAGCTACTGGAAATGCAACAGCATGTGACTTTGATTAGCATAATACTTTTTAATCTCAGTCTATTGGGGCTGGGATTATGGAAACACACTGCAATCACGCAATGAAAACAGGAGCCGTTATTGGCATGGCCAAGCATGAAACTTTGATGTATCGACAAGCCAGTTGACGAAGACACCCCCCCTTTTTTTTTTTTTAGCTTTCAATTGCTATCAACCATCAGTTTCTCTTGGTTTTTTTTTAAATGAGCAGATAAAACATGCTTACAAACAAAGATGTGGGTTGTAGTGAATCTCTATTTTTATTTTATAACAATTCCGATGGGACCCATGAGAAATACAAGGATCTTCTTGCAAATAAACATTATTTTTCAGGCTGAAATTTTGCTTTGTGGTGTGCCAGCTTCCTTTTAATTTTAATTAAAAGTCCCACCAACACACACACACAAAGTACGTACATCCAGTAAGATCTTTTCCTGGAAAGGAAATTATTGGCAATTGCTTTCCTGGAAAAGAAATCTGGGAAGAAACAGAAGCAGGGGAATTGTCTAGGGTGGCAGAGCATAAAGTCATCTTTGCCCATCTCAATCAATCAATCAATCAGAATAGAATTGGAAGGGACCTTGGAGGTCTTGTAGTCCAACCCCCTGCTCAAGCACAAAACCCTATACTAGGGGTAGGCAACCTTGGCTCTTTTATGACTCATGGACGTCAACTCCCAGAATTCCTGAGCCAGCATGGCTCAGCTTGGAAACCTCTCCCTTTCCCCTCAGCGTGGCTGGCTCAGGAATTCTGGGAGTTGAAATCCACGAGTCATAAAAGAGCCAAGGTTGCCTACCCCTGACCTATACCATTTCAGACAAGTGCACCAGCATTTTAAAAAGCTCTCACTCCAGGTTTCTATCTATCTCCACCTCTATTTTATATACAAGATATAAATACATTTTCTCATATATGGACTATGTAATAAGAAATTTTCTTTTCCAACAGGAAGTTAATACCAATGTACTGAAATGGCTTATATCCATTTTCTGGTTTGACTGCTGTGGTTTTTAAAACGTGCATTACGTTGAAATATTCTAATTGTTCACCAGCACAGAGTCATTCTTTGAACTAGAAAAGTAGGATTTAAAAATATAATTTCATTTTCTTTCTTTCTTTTGTTTCTTTCTTTTTTTTAAAAAAAGGAGCTCATTTCTTTGTGCTTCTTCCCTGGTGACTGTTATTCAAAAAGGCAATATCTGACTAGATATTATGCTGCAATTAGAACTGCAGTGATGGGATGGGGACTCTTCAATTATCTATGAGTTTTGGCAGTGACCCAGCTTGGGATGTTATTATCCCAGCCATGTGTCCAGTTGTTGTTTTTGTTGTTGTATTTTTGGCAACATTTCTTCTTGGAAAGCCTGTAGGATGCAAGGAGGGATCTGCAAAGCAGTAAAAGCCTGTCTGTTTTACCTTCTGTGCAAGAACAGAATTCTACACTGATATTTTTTTCCTAGAAGAGGGGAAAAAATCATTGAAAGTTTTGTAAGCAGCTCTACTTGCAATATGCAAAGTCAATTTTCCCCCCTGGTACTTATTTTTTAATTTCAGGATTTTCAGATCTCAGACCTTTTCTAAACATTGTCTGATATCACGTCATCTTTTCGGATAAGGTTTCTTGCAGATTTTTCATTGGGGGGGAGGAGTATAACTAGCCGGATGCCAATATTCATTCCACAATAAAGGGGGTCAGAAATGGATTTTTATCACTACCCACAGTTTTTTCTTATCACAAGGCACCAAACTTTTAAAAAGAGACATCCCCATTGGAAGAAAAGTCCTGCTCCATTCCAAACTGGGTCAATGAGCATAGGACACCTGCTTGAAGCAGAGGTAAATATATATTCAAAACAGACAGGCTAGTGACTGAAGGTGGCCACAGATTGAATGAGAAGGCTAGGAATATTGATAGGAAGTTTTAGTGTCATGACCCCCTCAGAGGCCAGTTTGGAGGAGGAGGAGAAAGAGTTGGACCTGGGATCGTCCAACAGGGAAGGCATGCCAGGGGCTGAGGACGATGCTGTCCCAGGCCCCTCAAGCATTAGGGGAGGTGGTCGACCAGACAGACAGCTGCCTGCCTGCACGGACACAGGGGAGGATCGGCTGCTGACAGGCCATGATGCTGATAGGTAACAGATCTCCTCTGATGAGGAACAGCTGCCTCCTCCACTTGATCCAAGGGCACGGACAGCACAGCATAGGCAAGGTTCAGAGAAGGTGTAAGGATCTACCTCAGCTATTTCCTCAGGAAAGCACAACTCAGGAAACAGGCATTGTTTCAAAGAGGATCTTTTACTGAGAGAAAGTGATTGCAGAGAAAAAAGGCAGAATCTGAAGTTCCCGCACAAAAGCATTAAGCTAAAAGTCCTGTTCTTCAGCTCCACCCCAATGCCCCAGTCCATGAGGAGCCAATCCATTGGTGTGAAGGTGTTATGAGAACTTCAAGCCGAAAAGGTGATAACCAGCTGCTTCCCAGTCGCCTTGCTCTTGCTAGCCAGCAGAAGTAAAGACAGATGGCCCCGAGGATATTCCCTCCTCCCAAATTCCCAGGTAGATAGATCAAAACGAAAGTAGAAACAAAGGCTAGCAATGCAGAAACATCCTCGGTCCACGCTCCAGCATGCTCCCACTCCCTTTTCTTTTGACAGCATTCCAAAGGGACCTGACAGAAGGGCTGCAACGCTACTTGGGAGGAAGTCACCCCACCCCTCCTCACAAGGAACACCTGGAGGGGGCCCAGGACAACATCGTCCTCAGTCCCTTCCCTGTTGATGGTCCCAGATCCAATTCCTCCTCCTCCTCCTCCTCCTCCTCCTCCTCCTCCTCCTCCTCCTCTAAACTGACCTCTGAGGGGGCCATGACAGGCTTATGCCTTGTTTAAAAGGTTGAGAGGTTGAGCTAGGTTCGATTGGAGGGAAATGCCATCTTCTCAGCCTGCAGGGTGAGGTAATCTTCATTTATTTGTGTGTCCAGCTGTTGACCTTGAATGATGGGTCTGGATCTGGGGAATCCCCTTGAGGGGATTTCTTATGTTTTTAATTGAGTAGCTGCTATTAGTCAATTCCCTAGTCACATTTAGTCAGTTTCAGGCCAAATGTCAAATATGGGTGGAAAAGCTTCTTTTGTGTTATTGTTTAAGGTTTACTGACAGGTCAGGGATGGTCAGGGCTGGCAGGAGTCTGGGTGGCAAGGATGGCATGGAGACCTTTATCCTCTTACATCCTCAAACATATTTGGGGTCTTTGACATCAGGTCCTCTGCATCATTAGAGGACAATGATTGTGCATGATACGTAACAACTACTCCAACTTTAGCAGGCCTGCAATCTGATAAATTAAATTATACACATTCACACTTGATGATACTCAAGATGACTGGTGCTCGGCTGTTTCCATTATATACAAAATGAATTATCGTCTAGGAAAAAAAATCTTTCTCATGGAAAATTGAAAGAGCTAATTAAAAGACAAAAGCATTAGATGTAATCACTACTTAATGCTATAAGTAGAACATGACCCAATGCTATTATGAATTCCAAACAAATTTCAATTAGGACGGCAGCTGGCAAAAATATATACATAGTAATGCTGCTGTGATCATTCATTAGGTAAAATCTGGAGGGATAGAACGATTTAACCCGTGTTGAATCTGTACAGAATAACTAGATTAGTTATTTTGGTGGTCTAGGAAGGAAACATGAGTAAATCCTTTCAGATTCCAAAGAAAAACAAAGCTAAAACCCCACCTTTGAATTCAGTATTCCTTCAGTCTTTTGATGGGGACTTGAGCCCACTATATGAGTGGCATTTATCCTTAACTACTAGATAAAGTGTCACTGTCCTTCTTCCCTTTCAATTAAAAGTTGAAATAAAAGATGTAGGGACTTGCAGGGTAGAGTCCTTGATGCTCTCTTGAACTTGGTGTTTTTTTCTGGCAGATGTTTCATTATCAAGCACATGACACAAACACAAATGTGGGAAGGAGTTGAGGCTCTTTGTCTGGTAAATACTGTTTCTAGGAAAGGAGGGAGAGAGGGGGGAAGGAAGGAAAGAAGAGAGGGAAGAAGGGAGGGAGAGAGGGTAGGAGGAAGGAAGGAGAGGAGAGAGAGAGGGTAGGAGGAAGGAAGGAAGGAAGGAAAGAAGGAAGGAAGGAAGAAAGGGAGGGAGAGAGAAAGGGAGAGAGAGAGTAGAAGGAAGGAAGGAAGGAAGGAAGGAAGGAAGGAAGGAAGGAAGGAAGGAAGGAAGGAAGGAAGGAAGGAAGTGGGTATCTGGACTACCACCAACTGTCTGTTTTGGGCTTCCATGCTTTGTATTTCAAATCAGCCTTTTTTGCCATTCCGACCTCTGTTGCATGGTGGGGAAGCATAGGTTTATTGATCTCCTATTATTTCTCTGACATTGGGATGACTTTTGGTGACTTATAGAATTACTTCTGAGGACTATTGAGCTCCTGGAAGATTGATAGGCCTGTCAGGAGGAGAACACAGAAAATAATAATAATAATAGAGCTGAACAAATTCATAAATAATAGAAATTAAAAGTTGCACCTTCAACGCCATTGGGCCATGTGTTCTACGGCTCAGTTGGTGGTCAGGAATAGGTGACGTTGGGTGGGAAGTGAACACCAAGGAATCCATCAACTGTAGGTTACCCTGAAACCTAGCCCTCCGGTCAATCTTGACACCTGGTGGCTTCCTGGAAGAGCCCCTGCAGTTTCCTGGGCAAGGTTTTGAAGAAGTAGTTTGTCATTGCCTCCTTCCTAAGGCTGAGATAAGAGGGACCAGCTCAAGGTCACCCAGCTGGCTTTGTGCCTAAGGTGGGCCTGGACCTCACGGTTTCCTGGCTGGATGCCTTTAATTACTACATCGGACTGAAAGCACCCCATATTAAATTGTGTGACAGCAACAAACACTGCCAGACTGAGGGGAGGGGGTGGACACCCAATTTATGTTAATGTCTTTCCCTCCAGACTCAAAGAGGCCAAGAGGAATAGCCCAAAGTCGCTGGGATTTCAAAAAGCAGAAAAATAGTTTGCGCTCTTAGACTGCCAATGAGCCTGCAAGGCTGAACACCCAACAGAAACTGGCTAAGCATGAGAGGAGAAGGAAGCATTTCCAGGCTGATTCTTTGAAGCGACAAGCATTTGGGGCCCTCTTTCAAATGCTGCCCATGATGTGGGTTTCGTTAGCATCCCCAGTATGCTCCAGTGCTCATTTCCCATCCAGGCCCCTCTGTTTGATTTGTGTCCTTTTATTGCACGGAGTAATGCGTATCCCATAAGATCTCAGTTTTCCTCTTAAAGATATTTTTTTTTTGAATGCTTCCCTATTTATTACCTGCGGGCTAAGAATACACATTGCTTTTTATTATACAGACATTAAAGGGTAGAAATCCGGCAGGGGATTTCGGTGCCATTCAGGATGTGCATAATAGCAAATTTCAAGTAGGTGTGTGAAATAGAGCCCTTTGCTAGAATATTCACTGTTATCAAACAGCATTTTCCCCATGAAATAGATTAATGCGTATACCTCTGAACCCCATCACACCTTTCCTGCCTTCTTCCTTCTTATTATTACAGTTCCTCAGGCTTTCTTCTCCTGCCTTTATTTCCGATTTTATACACTCACTAAAACCTACTTGGTGGGGCTGGGTTGAAAGCAATGCTTTTTTTTCATTCAAATTATCCAAAGGTGAATCTATTCTGCCTTTCAGAATCACAATGTTTAAAAGCCAGGAGGTGTCTTTAAAGGTCAACCACTGCTGATGTCAAAGCCATTCAGGGTACTCCTGTATGCATTCTTACCTGGGACTAAGTCTTAATGAACTTACTTCTAAACAAAGTAGTTTCAGATTGCAACGGTGGAGCAGGCCATTTTCTGAATGGGGACTGTTTTGTAAAACCTGGCCGAGAATGGCCATTTCTGCATTGGAGGACATGCACCATCCTCTCAGTAAAAAAGCCAATGCACTCCTAGGCTGCATTAACAGAAGGGTAGAATCAAGATCTACGTGAAGTGTTAATACCATTTTATAATGCCTTGGTAAGACCACTCTTGGAATATTGCATCATGTTTTGGTCACCACAATATAAAAAGGACTTTGAGACTTTAGAAAGAGTGCAGAGAAGAGCAACGAAGATGATCAGGGGACTGGAGGCTAAAACATCTGAAGAACGGTTGCAGGAATTGGGTATGTCTAATTTAATGAAAAGAAGGACCAGGGGAGACATGATAGCAGTGTTGCAATATTTGAGAGGCTGCCATAAAGAAGAGGGTGTCAAGCTATTCTCCAAAGTGCTTGAAGGCAGGACAAGAAGCCGTGGACAGAAACTAATCAAGGAGAGAAGCAACCTAGAACCAAAGAGAAATTTCCTGATAGTAAGAACAATTACCATTGGAATGAAATTGTGGGTGCTCCAACATTGGAGGTTTTAAAGAAGAGATTGGACAAGTGTTTGTCTGAAATGATATAGGGTTTCCTGCCTGAGCAGGGGGTTGGAGTAGAAGACCTCCAAGGTCCCTTCCAACTCTGTTATTCTATTTTGTTATTCTGTTAATGCATAAGGGAAAGTGTTTCTGTTCAACTTTTTATGTCAACTCATCCAATTCACACATTCTCAAACCAACATGTAAACTGGAATGTATTTCTTAGGCTGACATGCTAATCAAATCCTGCACCATTCAGGATTCAAATGTGCAGTTTCCAGTACAGAAAAGGTACCTTCTAATTCATAAAGTAGCCTTCAATTGATCTAAATATACAATCCGATTATTGTTTATGGCTCCTTTGTCAGGTCCTGCAGCCAGTCTGAGATTCCTGCCTCTGCATTTCCCAAAAGGCTTGTACACCCAACTGTTTAGATTCTCACATTCTGACAAGATTTGGGCTATTTTTTCCCCATCATTGAAGAGATATAATAAAGCATAGCAGCTTTCTTGTTCTACTCAATGTGGCAAGGAGACGTTCCGCTAGCAAAGTTGATTATGTCTGTGACTGAATGTCTATGGAGACTCTCAATCATCCAGGTCATGGTTCTCTGAAATATGCTTTTCCAAAAGGCAACTGGATTTTCTTTTTTTTCCCCTTAAAATATTTCATTTAACACCCAAGAAGCTTCTTCAGTTCTGGAGTAGAGGTTCTGAAGAACCGAAGAAGCTTCTTAGATGAGAGGCAAAACATTTTCAAGGGGAAAAAAAACCCAAGAAAGTCCAGTTGCCTTTTGGAAAAGTAACTTTGGGATGACTGTAATTGAAACACCTGAAGATGCCTGACTGAGAAGATAGCTAGATAGTCACTGTCCTATGCAGCTGTTGCTCAGCTTCCCTTACTACAGACTATTACTATAGCTTGGCCACATTTGCAAGATCATACAATCACTTCCCTCCATTTTAATGGAGAAAGGAAATTGTGCTTGAAGAACAAAGAGTTCTGGCTGGTGATTGTTGAAATGACAATGAGATGCTGAAATGAAAAGAAGGACTAAGGGTGGTGTGATAGTAGTCTTCTGATATCTAAGGGGCTGCCACCAAGAAGACAGGGTCAACCCATTCTGCACCTGAAGGCAGGGCAAGAAGCAACGGATGGAAACTAATCAAGGAGAGAAGCAACCTAGAACCAAGGAGAAACTTCCTGACAGGTAGAACAATTAACCAGTAGAACGTCTTGCCTTCCGAAGTTGTGGGTGCTCCAACACTGGAGGTTTTTAAGAAGAGACCGGACAGCCATTTGTCTGAAATGGTATAAGCTCTCCTGCTTGAGCAGGGGGTTGGACTAGAAGACCTCCAAGATCCCTTCCAACTCTATTATTCTGTTATTCTGAAAATGTAGGAATAGCTTCTGTTGCAGCTTTTGCATCCTGTTCCCTCCAGATATGTGATAATAGCAATAGCGTTTAGACTTATGCACCACTCCATAGTGCTTTGCAAGCCTTCTCTAAGAATCAGCATATGGCCCCCCAACAATCTGGGCCCTCATTTTACCAATCTCAGAAGGATGGAAAGCTGAGTCAACCTTGAGCTGGTCAGGATCGAACTGCTGGATGTGGGCAGAGTTTGCCTGCAATACTGCATGGTAACCACTACACCACCATGGCTCTATTGCAGTGGTAGGCAACCTTGGCTCTTTTATGACTCGTGGACTTCAACTCCCAGAATTCCTGAGTCAGCCATGCTGACTCAGGAATTCTGGGAGTTGAAGTCCACGAGTCATAAAAGAGCCAAGGTTGCCTACCCCTGCTCTATTGTATTAGAACTCTCGTTATTTCTAAACAAGTCTGCAAATGATAGCGGGCACAAAGCTGACAAGTGCTACTCAGTATAAACACACACGTACTGCACAGAGCGCAGAAAGAAAATCAGTTTCGTGTTTCATGAAAGGACAAGGCCTTCCCTGTGTGTTCATAAAGGAGAACAGCAGGCTTTTCTGCCCTGCCAATAGCAGAGAAAGAAAGCAATTGTACAACAACTGGGAGGAAAAAAAAAGGAGAAAGCTAAACAATCAAGTCATAAAAACATGCAAGGCAAAATGGAATGCATTGGGATGGCGTGGCTGAAATGCATCTGCTTGGATTCAGAATCCATATAGGCAGGCCTTGATTTATGACCACGATTGAGCCCGAAACCTCTGTTACTAAGCGAAAGTTGTTAAGTGCATCACTGCAGTTGTTAAATTAGTAACATGGTTGTTTAATAATAACAACAACAACAACAACAACAACAACAAAACAACAACAACAACAACAACAACAACAACAACAACAACAACAACAATAATAATAATAATAATAATAATAATAATAATAATAATAATAATAATAATAATAATAATAATAATAAAGTTGGAAGGGACCTTGGAGGTCATCAAGTCCAACCCCCTGCTCAGGCAGGTAACCCTATACCGTTTCGGACAAATGGCTGTCCAGTTTCTTCTTAAAAACTTCCAGTGTTGGAGCATTCACCACTTCTAGAGGCAGGTTGTTCCACTGGTTAATTGTTCTAACTGTCAGGAAGTTTCTCTTTAGTTCTAGATTGCTTCTCTCTTTGGTTAGTTTCCACCCGTTGCTTCTTGTCCTGCCTTCAGGCGCCTTGGAGAATAGCTTGACTCCCTCTTCTTTGGGGCAGCCCCTGAGATATTGGAACACTGCTATCATGTCCCCCCTCGTTCTTCTCTTCGTTAAACTAGACATACCCAATTCCAGCAACCGTTCCTTATATGTTTTAGCCTCCAGTCTCCTGATCATCTTCGTTGCTCTTGTCTGTACTCTTTCTAGAGTCTCAACATCTTTTTTACATCGTGGTGACCAAAACTGGATGCAGTATTCCAAGTGTGGCCTTCCCATGAACTTTGCTTGTGATCAAATGACCTTGGGACACTGCAACTGTCATAAGTATGAGTCAGTTGCCAAGCATTTGAATTTTGATTACGCAACCATGGGGATGTTGTAATCATTGCAGAAACAGTCCTTTCATTGTTGTTGTAACTTTGAACTGTCACTAAATGAACTGTTGTAAATCAAGGACTACCTATACATGCAAGTCCGTTCACTGGGATTCTGCTTTCCATTGCTTAATAGGTGCTCTCTGATACNGACTTTGAGACTTTAGAAAGAGTGCAGAGAAGAGCAACGAAGATGATCAGGGGACTGGAGGCTAAAACATCTGAAGAACGGTTGCAGGAATTGGGTATGTCTAATTTAATGAAAAGAAGGACCAGGGGAGACATGATAGCAGTGTTGCAATATTTGAGAGGCTGCCATAAAGAAGAGGGTGTCAAGCTATTCTCCAAAGCGCCTGAAGGCAGGGTAAGAAGCAGTGGACAGAAACTAATTAAGGAGAGAAGCAACCTAGAACCAAAGAGAAATTTCCTGATAGTAAGAACAATTACCATTGGAATGAAATTGTGGGTGCTCCAACACTGGAGGTTTTAAAGAAGAGATTGGACAAGTGTTTGTCTGAAATGATATAGGGTTTCCTGCCTGAGCAGGGGGTTGGACTAGAAGACCTCCAAGGTCCCTTCCAACTCTGTTATTCTGTTTTGTTATTCTGTTAATGCATAAGGGAAAGTGTTTCTGTTCAACTGTTTATGTCAACTCATCCAATTCACACATTCTCAAACCAACATGTAAACTGGAATGTATTTCTTAGGCTGACATGCTAATCAAATCCTGCACCATTCAGGATTCAAATGTGCAGTTTCCAGTACAGAAAAGGTACCTTCTAGTTCTTAAAGTAGCCTTCAATTGATCTAAATATACAATCCGATTATTGTTTATGGCTCCTTTGTCAGGTCCTGCAGCCAGTCTGAGATCCCTGCCTCTGCATTTCCCAAAACACTTGTACACCCAACTGTTTAGATTCTCACATTCTGACAAGATTTGGGCTATTTTTTTCCATCATTGAAGAGATATAATAAAGCATAGCAGCTTTCTTGTTCTACTCAATGTGGCGCGGAGATGTTCCGCTAGCAAAGTTGATTATGTCTGTGACTGAATGTCTATGGAGACTCTCAATCATCCAAGTCATGGTTCTCTGAAACATGCTTTTCCTAAAGGCAACTGGATTTTTTTCCCTTAAAACATTTCATTTAACATCCAAGAAGCTTCTTCAGTTCTGGAGTAGAGGTTCTGAAGAACCGAAGAAGCTTCTTAGATGAGAGGCAAAACGTTTTCAAGGGGAAAAAAACCCAAGAAAGTCCAGTTGCCTTTTGGAAAAGTAACTTTGGGATGACTATAATTGAAACACCCGAAGATGCCTGACTGAGAAGATAGCTAGATAGTCACTGTCCTATGCAGCTGTTGCTCAGCTTCCCTTACTACAGACTATTACTATAGTTAGGGCACATTTGCAAGGTCATACAATCACTTCCCTCCATTTTAATGGAGAAAGGAAATTGTGCTTGAAGAACAAAGAGTTCTGGCTGGTGATTGTTGAAATGACAATGAGATGCTGAAATGAAAAGAAGGACTAAGGGTGGTGTGATAGTAGTCTTCTGATATCTAAGGGGCTGCCACCAAGAAGACAGGGTCAACCCATTCTGCACCTGAAGGCAGGGCAAGAAGCAATGGATGGAAACTAATCAAGGAGAGAAGCAACCTAGAACCAAGGAGAAACTTCCTGACAGGTAGAACAATTAACCAGTAGAACGTCTTGCCTTCCGAAGTTGTGGGTGCTCCAACACTGGAGGTTTTTAAGAAGAGACCGGACAGCCATTTGTCTGAAATGGTATAAGCTCTCCTGCTTGAGCAGGGGGTTGGACTAGAAGACCTCCAAGATCCCTTCCAACTCTATTATTCTGTTATTCTGAAAATGTAGGAATAGCTTCTGTTGCAGCTTTTGCATCCTGTTCCCTCCAGATATGTGATAATAGCAATAGCGTTTTAGACTTATGCACCACTCCATAGTGCTTTGCAAGCCTTCTCTAAGAATCAGCATATGGCCCCCCAACAATCTGGGCCCTCATTTTACCAATCTCAGAAGGATGGAAAGCTGAGTCAACCTTGAGCTGGTCAGGATCGAACTGCTGGATGTGGGCAGAGTTTGCCTGCAATACTGCATGGTAACCACTACACCACCATGGCTCTATTGCAGTGGTAGGCAACCTTGGCTCTTTTATGACTCGTAGACTTCAACTCCCAGAATTCCTGAGTCAGCCATGCTGAGGGGAAAGGGAGAGGTTTCCAAGCTGAGCCATGCTGGCTCAGGAATTCTGGGAGTTGAAGTCCACGAGTCATAAAAGAGCCAAGGTTGCCTACCCCTGCTCTATTGTATTAGAACTCTCGTTATTTCTAAACAAGTCTGCAAATGATAGCGGCACAAAGCTGACAAGTGCTACTCAGTATAAACACACACGTACTGCACAGAGCGCAGAAAGAAAATCAGTTTCGTGTTTCATGAAAGGACAAGGCCTTCCCTGTGTGTTCATAAAGGAGAACAGCAGGCTTTTCTGCCCTGCCAATAGCAGAGAAAGAAAGCAATTGTACAACAACTGGGAAGGGGAAAAAAAGGAGAAAGCTAAACAATCAAGTCATAAAAACATGCAAGGCAAAATGGAATGCATTGGGATGGCGTTGCTGAAATACATCTGCTTGGATTCAGAATCCATATAGGCAGGCCTCGATTTACGACCACGATTGAGCCCCAAACCTCTGTTACTAAGCGAAAGTTGTTAAGTCATCATTGCATTTGTTAAGTTAGTAACATGGTTGTTTAATAATAATAATAATAGTAATAATAATAGTAATTAAAGTTGGAAGGGAATTACAGTTGCAAAGAGCTGGTTCAGTTAATGCAGCTATTAATCTGCCAAGAGTTATCTTAATAATAACAATAAAGATAATAATAATAATAATAATAATAATAATAATAATAATAATAATAATAATAATAATAATAATAATAATAATAATAATAATAATAATAATAATAAAAAAAATGGAAGGGACCTTGGAGGTCATCAAGTCCAACCCTCTGCTCAGGCAGGAAACCCTATACCATTTCGGACAAATGGCTGTCCAGTCTCTTCTTAAAAACTTCCAGTGTTGGAGCATTCACCGCTTCTGGAGGCAGGTTGTTCCACTGATTAATTGTTCTAACTGTCAGGAAGTTTCTCCTTAGTTCTAGGTTGTTTCTCTCCTTGGTTAGTTTCCACCCATTGCTTCTTGTCCTGCCCTCAGGCGCTTTGGAGAATAGCTTGACTCCCTCTTCTTTGTGGCAGCCCCTGAGATATTGGAACACTGCTATCATGTCCCCCCTCGTCCTTCTCTCCGTTAAACTAGACATACCTAATTCCAGCAACCGTTCCTTATATGTTTTAGCTTCCAGTCCCCTAATCATCTTTGTTGCTCTTCTCTGTACTCTTTCCAGAGTCTTAACATCTTTTTTACATCGTGGTGACCAAAACTGGATGCAGTATTCCAAGTGTGGCCTTCCCATGGACTTTGCTTGTGATCACATGACCTTGGGACACTGCAACTGTCATAAGTATGAGTCAGTTGCCAAGCATTTGAATGTTGATCACGCAACCATGGGGATGTTATAATCATTGCAGAAACAGTCCTTAGTCACTATTTTCAGTGTTGTTGTAACTTTGAACTGTCACTAAATGAACTGTTGTAAATCAAGGACTACCTATACATGCAAGTCCGTTCACTGGGATTCTGCTTTCCATTGCTTAATAGGTGCTCTCTGATACTGGGTCCAGTATCAATAAAACAATTACAAGCAACCAGGAGCTCATAAATATGATTCATACAGGTCTGAATGGCTCTTAATTGGCAGTTTCAGTGTTGAACAATAGAAAGCTGCTCTGGGTGAGTCAGATTTGACAAATATTCCTGCCTGGTTCTTTACTTTGGAAAGGAAACAAGAAATAGTGTTGGCTAAGAGGGGGAAAAGAACAATAAGGAGGGCATGTAAGAGATTCATGGAGCACCTGCCGAGTATTGATAGGCCTATAATGAGACATAACATTTGTCCAGCACTTTCATGGACGGTTCAATTGAATTCTTTACAAGAGCCCTGCAAAATATCTCTGAATTATTATCTTCCACACCGCAGACGGAGAGAGGGAGCTCTGCATGTTGAGACCAACAGAGAAGTAAGGTTTAACCTGGATGCTACCCAGTTCACAAGTCAGTCTTTAGCGGCTACAAGTTGTACTCAGCTTACGACCGTTCGTTTAGTACCATTGGCTATTGCAACGGCACTGAAAAAAGGGACTTACACCCAATTCTCATGCTTACAACCGTTGGGGCATCTCCACAGTCATGTGATCAACGTTTGGGAATTTGGTAAGTACCAGCATTTATTTATGGTAGTTGCTGTGCCCTGAGATCACGTGATCAACATTTGCCAGCTGCCCATCCAGCTTCCGACAAGCAAAGTCGATGGGAGAAGTCAGATATACTTAACCACCACATGGTTCTCTTAACTGAAGTGATTTGCTTAACAACCAGGCAAAAAAGTTTATAAAACTGGGCATCACTTAGTTCATCGCCTTGCTTAGCCATGGAAATTCTGGTCTTAGTTTGGTCATACGTTCAGCACTCCCTGGCTGCTCTATTAACAGTAATCCAGTTACAGAGCCGTGGTGGTGCAGTGGTTAGAATGCAGTATTGCATGCTAATTCTGCCCTCTGCCAGCAGTTCGATCCTGATCAGCTCAAGGTTGACTCAGCCTTCCATCCTTCTGAAGTCGGTAAAGTGAGGACCCAGATTGTTGGGGGCAAATATGCTGACTCTGTAAACCGCTTAGAGAGGGCTGTAAAGAACTATGGAGTGGTATATAAATCTAAGTGCTATTGTTATTGCTAATGACTGTGGCGTTTGCTTAACGACCACAGATTCACTTAATGACCATAACGATTCACTTAATAAAAAGCTCATAAAATCAAGTCGGTCACGGGATGACCCGGTTAACAACCATCATGACTTGTGACAGTAATGGGCAGATTCCACTACAGTTGTACATCGAGGACTGCCTGTAATGCATAAGACAATAGAGTCACTTGGCTCAGGTGAACAGGTATGGAAAAACAGAATAAATGAAAGAAAGAAACAAGATCTTGTAAACGAATATGCATCCTCATATAAGTCTAACTGCTCTTGCTCTTGCTAGTTTCTGCATGGATGATGTTACCTGGTTGGGTAATGAAATGTCTGCAAGAAAGCAACCCAGCTCAGAGAGCACCAAGGACCCCGCAGTTCAACCCTGTGATATAAATATTCTCCTTTATTGGAAATCACAATGTTTTCCCTTAGAAGTTAATAGAAGCAGGGGAAGTCATGGAACCTGCAGGCCAGAGCTGAGTGCACTCGGGAAGATAAGCCTTGCACAAAGGCTGATACATCTGGCCACTTCATAAATTAGATGGATGCAAGAACTCTGGTCCACACACATGAGCATTTTTTTTTAATTAATGTTCTTCCCTTTTATTTGAAAACTAATGCAAAACACTGTCTTTTCTATCCTGCAAGATGGGTTGAAAGAAAGAAAAAAGAACAACATTGTGTTGCAGCAGTTAGACGCACACACACACACATATGCATTATGGGTACGAGTGCTTGTAGATGAAATGTATTAGTTGCATTATTGCACAATTTTGCACCTCCAGCGTTATTCTCGAACTAGGCATTTCTGCCTTAAATATCCTAAAAGTAAAACCTGTTCGATTGGATTTATGGCCCAGCCAGAAACAACAATTATGGGGCTATCTTATGAAAAAAAAAATCTTATTATTGGAAGGATTCCATCCAATTCTATGCTGGAGGGGCAGACTTGTTTGAATATATTACGGCTGCAATGTTTTACCGTCAATCCCGTTGATGTATATCCCATTCACATCTAGAGTTAAATACGTTTGGAGAGAAATTGTGAAATGTACATGACGGCGCTACAGCGCTTCAGATTTGATTCCAGAAAGATGCAACGGAGTGAGCAGGGTTGAGAACGCAGCCCGTTTGCAACTCTTTAAAGCAATGGCATCTTTGAGAATCTACATTGACAGATGATCAACCAGTCTACCTTGAAAGCATTTTTATGGCTGAAATGAGATGAGGATTTATTTCCAGAACAGTTCCCCCTGACCTTGCAAACATGACAGGATCTAGGTTCGGATATCCACTTATATAAATTCTGGCAGACTCAAAGGAATTATTCCTCTCAGCCACCCACCCACCCCACATCCCATCCTTGCTAAAAAGAAGGGGAAAAAAGGGATTGCTCATCATTAATAAAGGCATAATGAAATTGACTAGAGGCACAATGCAATTGCCTAAGGCCGACCTAATTAGGAAATTGCCAGAAAGTAACTCGCAATGGTGCCTCATCCTATTAATTTTCTTCCACTTTTTAACAAGAGATCGGGGCTATTCCCAGTGCCCCACAACCTTTAAAAGGCACAGTGTCTTAACAATTGAACAAGGTTCCCCACACAATCAAACTTATCCAATTTTCCCAAGATACTGACCGCAGATCAAAGCGCTAGATTTTCCTGTCCCGCTGTTCAAAATCCTTATAAAGATCTTCCTTTCTATAGTTTACAGTTCCTCTGTTCCATTTTAATAATAACATAGAATAACAAAATTGGAAGGGACCTTGGAGATCTTCTAATCCATCTCTATACCCGTGGTGGCGAACCTATGGCACGCGTGCCACAGGTGGCACGCAGAGCCCTCTCTGTGGGCACGCGCGCCATCACCCCAGTCCTGGGCCTTCAGCTCGGTTTTATAAAACCTTTTCACTTTATGCCTCTGCCGCCGTGTGCAAAAAAAAAAGGTTCAATCAATCAATCAATTTCAACTTCTCGTGGGAAAAAAAAGATCTTCAAAGTTGGAATTGATTGATTGAACTTTTTAGTCCCACCCAGTCTGCCGTTACCACCGCAGCCACGCCCACCCAATGGGCCACGCCCACCCAATGGGCCACACCCACCCAGCACCCAACGATACATAAGTGGGTTTTGGGTTGCAGTTTGGGCACTCGGTCTCTAAAAGGTTCGCCATCACTGCTCTATACCATTTCAGACAAATGGCTGTCCAGTCTCTTCTTAAAAGTCTCCAGTGATGGAGCACCCTTCACTTGCTGTGGCAATAATTTCGAGATATTGAATTTTCAAGACTTTATACTCACTCATTTTTCTTCCCTCTTTTCTTTTTCCAGCTTGGCAAATTTAAGCAAATTAAAATCCTTCTCCTAGGTTTACCAGAAAGATTTACCAATATTTGCTTTAGGGGGGGGAAAAAAGCATAAATAACATTCCCACCCATCTGTTGATTTATTACCAAATGACCAATAATCACTTCATAGAACATAGAATAATACAGTTGGAAGGGACCTTAGAGGTCTTCTAATCCAACCCTCTGATTGAGCAGGATAATAATAATAATGATAATGATAATGATAATGATAATGATAATAATAATAATAATAATAATAATAATAATAATAATAATAATAATAATAATAATAGTAAAGTTGGAAGGGACCTTGGAGGTCATCTAGTCCAACCCCCTGCTCAGGCAGGAAACCCTATACCATTTCAGACAAATGGCTGTCCAGTCTCTTCCTAAAAACTTCCAGTGTTGGAGCATTCACAACTTCTGGAGGCAGGTTGTTACATTGGTTACTTGTTCTAACTGTCAGGAAGTTTCTCCTTAGTTCTAGGTTGCTTCTCTCCTTGATTAGTTTCCATCCGTTGCTTCTTGTCCTGCCTTCAGGCGCTTTGGAGAATAGCTTGACTCCCTCTTCTTTGGGGCAGCCCCCGAGATATTGGAACACTACTATCATGTCCCCCCTCGTCCTTCTCTTCATTAAACTAGACATACCCAATTCCAGCAACCGTTCTTTGTATGTTTTAGCCTCCAGTCCCCTAATCATCTTTGTTGCTCTTCTCTGTACTCTTTCTGGAGTCTCAACATCTTTTTTACATCGTGGTGACCAAAACTGGATGCAGTATTCCAAGTGTGGCCTTACCAAGGCATTGTAAAGTGGTATTAAAGTGGATACCCTATACCATTCCAGACAATGGTTGTCCAGTCTCTGTTTGAAAGCCTCCAGTGATGCCTCCACAACTTCTGAAGGCAAATGTTCCACTGGTTAATTGTTCTCACAATTAGGAAACTTCTCCTTAGTTCTAGGTTGCTTCTCTCCTTGCTTAGTTTCCATCCATTGTTTCTTGTCTTGTCTTCTGGTGCCTCAGAAATTAGTTTGACCCCCCCATCTTTGTGGCAGCCCCTCAAATACTGGAACACTGCTACCATGCCTCTTCCTTTATAAGCTGGAACCTAATGATTGTCATTTCCATCAAGTGTGATCTTTCTCAGAATTGCTCGCTACTTTCTGTCTACCCCACGCTCATCTATCCAAATGGAGTGAGCATGGAAAGGAGTCTGAATTCTGAATTGCACATGGAAAGCAAGCTAAGCCACTGCAGCTTGCACAGCACTGGTGTAACGTGGACAAAATGTGAAGTGCTCCAAATAGTGTGTGTTCCACTGTATGCTGGACCAATTTCCGGGATGGTCTTCAAGGGCAGCCCCACAAAGCACGTGTTACAGTAATCCAGTTGAGACGTAACTAAGGCATGAATGATGATAAGCAAAGCCTCCAGGTCCAGGAAAGTATGCAATTGGTGCACAAGACAGAGATGTGCAGAGACTCCACTGGCCATAGCTACCACCTGCTCTTCAAGCAGAACATGCAAATTCTGAAGGGTCCCCAGATTGCCCGCCAGCTCTCTCTGGGGAATGGCTACATCAAGAATGACAACTCAGCAGACCTCAAGAGGCCACAGCCTAAATGCACCACCATGGTGTCTTCTTTTTTCCCCCTTCTGTTTATAGCATTTTATTAGATTATGGCAGGGGTCCTCAAAGTTGCCCTGGCTGGCTGAAGAATTCTGGGAGTTGAAGTCCACAAGTCTTAAAGGGGCCAAGTTTGAAGACCCCTGGGTTATAGAATAACATACAAAAATACAAAAGCAAATAATAGGACACAGTGGGGAGGGAAAGGGGACAGAAAAGTGAGAAGGAGAGGGGGAGGAGAAAAGAAAAGGCACTGACTTCCAGCTGTTGCAGTAGAATAGAGCATTAACATCGAACCTCGACTTTTTACTTTTCCATAATAGCATAAACTAGCCATTTCGGTAACAATAAATCCATCTAATCAGTAAAACCCAAAAATCAAATTTTCATTTTTTCCCCACCTCAAGCACAAAAGAAGCGGTCTCCAAATAGAAGCAAAAGTACTTATATTCTTTTCTTTAATCAAAACAGTCAATTTTAGCCATTTCTGCCAATTCCATCAGCTTCTGTAGCCATTCGTCCATAGCGGGAATCGAAATACCCTTCCATTTTTGTGCCTACAGCAGTCTTGCTGCCATCAACATATATAAAATCAAAGTCCCAATTTTTTTCCCCAAGTCTTTTCCCATTAAGCCCCAAAGAAAAAAAATTCTGGTTTTATCTTTATTTTTGCTTTAAGAATTTTCTGTATTAAGATATGAATCCTACTCCAATATCCATGGTGTCTTCCATAACCGTAACTCAAGGAAGTCTTCAGATCTCATACTAACCATTCTGTGATTTACTCAGCTTTGGCTTGGAAACTGTGTGGACTACATTTGTGTGCAAATCCATTAGTATAAGACAATTCTGGTTAATAAATCACGGACAAGCAAACAACACGACTGTGAACCCACTTTAAGTGTGATTGTATCTAGGTCCAACCCAATATTTCTACTGACTGTCTCCTTTTTTCAGCTATGCTTAACGTGTTTTATAAAAGGGCAGCCGAACAATTTGATTTCTCACTCTTTGGTGACATCACTATATTACCTTCATGTCCTCTGGAGCATTTGATTCTTTCCCTGTTTGGGGAGGAAAAAAAGCAGCACCTGACTAGAAGAAATGAAATCCATAAATCCTAGAAGAAGGCAATAACAAATCATTTCCATATTTTTTCCAAGAAACCTACATGGACATGACCTTGATGTCCCCATGAGTTAAGGTCAACTCAGAACAGACTCTATTTAAAAAGGTAAGCAGGAAGAGCTTTGCGTTTCTCTATCTACACTTGGACAGGAGACTTATTCACCCTCCAATTCAGCTACAGACCTTCTTGCCCATCCAATGATAAGGTGCTTAATGAAAAGAAGGACGAGGGGGTGACATGATAGCAGTGTTCCAATATCTCAGGGGCTGCCACAAAGAAGAGGGAGTCAAGCTATTCTCCAAAGCACTTGAAGGCAGGACAAGAAGCAGTGGATGGAAAGTAATCAAGGAGAGAAGCAACCTAGAACTAAGGAGAAATTTCCTGACAGTCAGAACAATTAATCAGTGGAACAACTTGACTCCAGAAGTTGTGGTTGCTCCATCAATGGAAGTTTTTAAGAAGAGATTGGACAACCATTTGTCTGAAATGGTGTAGGGTTTCCTGCCTGAGTAGGGGATTGGATTAGAAGACCTCCAAGGTCCCGTCCAATTCTGTTGTTCTGGTCTGTTCTGAGGTGCACAGCATTATATTTTGGTTTAAATTATAAATTTGCACTTTTACGTGTACATTAGCATGGACTTCCAGAGGGTGAAATGGTGGAAAGATCCAACAGCAGGTCACTGAGTAGATAGCTCTTTGATGATTCCTTTTTGGACAGGGAAAGGACTTGAGATTTTCCACAAGCGCACTATATAGTTGCTTCTTGTGAGTAGACTACAAGATAGTGGATCCTCGTGGGTTTACAACTGTGAGAGACAAGGCAATAGGCATCTTGCTCAAATCATGGTTGATGCCTTTGAAAGTACACTAAATTTGGATGGTCCTTTTTCTAATCTTTTTTGGAAATTGCTTGTTAACTGATTTCCTGCTATTAGGAACCTTTGGACTGGCAGGTTTTACAGCACCAGGTGAGTTTCCTTCAACCCTTAGTGAAAGAAAGTTTAACTACAACTTTGAAAACTATTTTTTTTTTAATGAAAAGCAAAAGGGGGATTAAAACTTTGATTTTAGAAAGTTACAAATGGATCAAAGGACCATTTGAAATAAGATTTTGGAATTCTTTATAAAGAATCCTTCCCATGGGAAATGTTGATTTTTTAAAAACAAATATGATAGGATAGAACTTTGAAGACTGGACACTAGAAGGAACCAAAGAGTTCAGTTACAGGAGAAGAACAATTAAGCTTAATTTGTAATTACATAATGAAGCAAAACATTCTAAACATTCGACATATTGAAAGATATTTTTGAACAGTGGACTCAGAAGTTAATTTTAATAGTGTCAACAGAGACATCTGTCTCTATGGGTAGACTGTATTTAAAAGATGTTATGGAAGAGGAACAAGTTCTATCTGACAATATTAAGACTGAGCTGAAAGTAGATTTACAACTGACAAGCAACAAGGANGGATGCTGTTAAACTATCTTGCTGAAATGGTAAAGATTTTGGGTATTTGAAGAACTAATTAAATGAATAATTTTTATTAACACGGAGGAGATGGATTGTTTAAGTTTAGAGTTTGGAGTTAGAGATATTAATATTTGTTTACTTGTATTTGAATATTAGCCTAGGTTTGGTTTGGGAAGTCCGGGGGGTGGGGGGATGGATAAAACATTGTGTAATATCTGTGATGTATTTCTTTTTTCTTTTATGATAAAAACAATAAAATTTTATATTGAAAAAAAAGAATAGTTATGTGCTATTTCTGGTAACCCTTAATGGAATTTTGCTCACACCAGAAATGAAACGATACTATTTTAAGGATTTATTCATAGATAAGGGATGGGAACGAAAGAAGAGAATATTTATTGTATTTTAAGAAAAGGTAAAAGCCACTAAAATGATACTTGCTGTGATGAAGGTGGGAAGTCACTTCTTTATATACCACTTCTTTTCTTTTTCTTCATTATATTGTTATTTTCCATCTTTTGTCTTGCACTTTCTATTTTTTCCTTTCTTTTTTTGGACCTTCTACTCCTTACTCTTCTTTTTGCAGTTTGTATTAGTCTTTACTGTTGTCATTTTAACCTTGAATAACATCACTATAAAAAATACATGTACATTAGCATGAGCAAATTTGAACATAGAATATGGAATATAGAATAACAGACTTGGAAGGGACCTTGGAGGTCTGCTAGTCCAACCCCCTGCTCAGACAGGAAACCCCATACCATTTCAGACAAAGCGTTGTCCAGTCTCTTTCTGAAAGCTTCCACTGATGGAGAATCAAAATTTCTGAAGGCAAGCTATTCCATTGGTTGATTGCTCTCACTGTTAGGAAATTTCTCCTTAGTTCTAGGTTGCTTTTCTCCTTGGTTAGTTTCCACCCATAGAACAGAACAGAACAGAACAGAACAGAATAGGAGCTGGAAGGGATCTTGGAGGTCTTCTAGTCCAGCCCTTCGCTCAAGCAAAAGAGCCTATACCATTTCAGACAAATGATTTTCCAGTCTCTTCTTAAAATCTTCCAGTGTTGGAGTATTCATAATTTCTGGAGGCAGGTTGTTCTACTGATTAATTGTTCTAAGTGTCAGAAAATTTCTCCTTAGTTCTAGGTTGCTTTTCTCTTTGGTTAGTTTCCATCCGTTGCTTCTTGTCCTGCCTTCAGGTGCTTTGGAGAATAGCTTGACTCCCTCTTTTTTGTGGTAGCCCCTGAGGTATTGGAAGACTGCTATCATGTCACTCATCCTTCTCTTCATTAGACTAGACATACCCAATTCCAGCAACTGTTCTTTATATGTTTTAGCCTCCAGTCCCCTAATCATCTTAGTTGCTCTTCTCTGTACTCTTTCCAGAGTCTCCACATCCCTTTTACATCGTGGTGACCAAAACTGGATGCAGTATTCCAAGTGGGGCCTTACCAAGGCATTGTAAAGTGGTATTAATACTTCACGTGATCTTGATTCTGTCCCTCTGTTAATGCAGCCTAGCACTGTGTTGGCTTTTTTGGCAGCTGCAGCACACGGCTGGCTCATATTTAAGTGATTGTTTCTTGTCTTGACTCTGGGTGCTTTGGAAAATAGTTTGACCTTCTTCTCTTTGTAGGAGCCCCTCAGATATCGAACCATTGTGATCATGTCGCCCCTACTCCTTCTTTTCACTAGACTAGCCATGCCCAGTTCCTGCAACTGTTCTTCATATGTTTTAGCCTCCACCCCCTCATCATCTTTGTAGCTCTTCTCTGCACTCTTTCCAGAGTCTCAACATCTTTTTTACATTGTGGTGGCCAAAACCGGATGCAGTATTCTAAGTGTGGTCTTACTAAAGCTTTGTAAAGCGGTACTAGAATTTCTCGTGATCTTGATTCTATCCCTCTATTAATTCAGCCTAGGATTGCATTGGCTATATTACTCGGCTTCTTTTCTAAGACTATTTCCTCTTGCTTTGGCTATGTGTAAGTGGTCAGTATTAGTCTACCTGCCCATCTGACCAACTTAGCCACCATGGGGCGTGCAAGGGTTTAAGAATCTAAAAAGTAAAAGGAGAATGTTTATCTATGTGAAATCCTTTCCATCAGCCCCATTGTTTCTGTGAATCACTAGCTTAGAAGACTTCCGACAAAAAAAACTCACAACAATATGCATAAATATTCATGATAATTAAAAGTGCAATGTCTTTCAGAAGCATCATATCCTTATAGTAGTCCTTGACTGAAAAAAAAAAGTGTTTTTGGAATCTTTCCACCTTTGCTCTGGAAGAATCCTGCAAGTCTCTGTTGGCTACATTTGTTAGAACTGCTAATTGAACTAGTATAAGATACGAACGTGCGATCTTGTTATTATAAAGCTCTGAAGACTCTTGAGAAGAAGTAATGCATTATTTATTTTCATGGCTGTTTGTGAGCTGGGTGTGATCTTCAGCCTTGCAGAACAAAGGAGTAACAGAACCATGGCTAACAGAACCATTGTTGGGAGATGGGAGATGGATGTTTTCGTGATGCTTAAATCCCACTCCTTGGTGATCAAAGTTGGCCAAAGAGCTGAGCATCCTTTGCAGAGATGTCCAGCTGAGAGGGACATCTCCAAAATGCATTATCCAACTTAACAATCAAAGAGGAAAATGTAAATTTATTTATTTATTGAAAGCATTTATATAGCCCCGCCAGCTTTCAACCAACTCTGAGCAAATACCTGTTGTGAATCACTGTATGTGTTTGTCTAGTTTAACGAAGAGAAGGATGAGGGGGGACATGATAGCAGTGTTCCAGTATCTCAGGGGCTGCCACAAAGAAGAGGGAGTCAAGCTATTCTCCAAGGCGCCTGAAGGCAGGACGAGAAGCAACGGATGGAAACTGATCAAGGAGAGAAGCAACTTAGAACTAAGGAGAAACTTCCTGACAGTTAGAACAAATAACCAATGGAACAACCTGCCTCCAGAAGCGGTGAATGCTCCAACACTGGAAGTTTTTAAGAAGAGGCTGGACAGCCATTTTAAGAAGAGGCTGGACAGCCATTTGTCTGAAATGGTGTAGGGTTCCTGCCTGAGCAGGGGGTTGGACTCGATGACCTCAAAGGTCCCTTCCAACTTTATTATTATTATTATTATTATTATTATTATTATTATTATTATTATTATTATTATTATTATTATTATTATTATTATTATTATTATTATTATTATTATTATTATTACTATTACACTACTGCAGGATGCTGCCAATGGGCATAAATTTAAGCTGGTTGCCAGGAGTCCAAAATGCGATCATGTGACCAGAAGTGGGGGGAGCTATCAAACCTAGGCCATAAGTACCATACCTGTGGTTGGGTCCATCATAACTTCAAACAGTCACTAAGCGTCTGGTCGTAAATTGAGGACTACTTGCATAGACTCAATAAATTCAATTCACCTGATCCAGCAACCCTTCTTTTCTGCTCTTTCATGAAACACTAAGCCCTTATATTGTATATTGTTCAGAAATAAAATATACTACTAGATTTTCCCTCGTGTAAGCATTTAGCAACCGGGGGCAATACAATTATAATTCCACAGATTTTTTATTTTTTTTTTGAAAAAAATGTTCTTACTCATTGAATCTTTAGAAGCAGCATTGGCTACAACTCTAAATAAATAAATTCCTGGGAAGGGGGAAGGGTTATTACCGCTTTTTGAGCCTATGCTTCGTACTTGACTGTAGAGTAATCAATATTCAGGCACAAAAGCTCCAGGTAATTCATAGCTGCAATCTGTAGCAAATTGAAGACTGATTTGGTTCCCTTAAATTGTTTGCATGCAGACAAGCTAAAAATATGCCATGGGATCTGATTAAGTCCCCCCAACTCCCCCCCTCAACTCTCCAAAGCTCTCCCTATTCATAAGCAGCAAGTTAATCGTGGAGAACAGAATCCAACCTATAGATAAATATGGCCCTCGACAGACAGGTAAGCAACATACTCTAAATCAGGGATAGTCAACCTTGGCTCTTTTATGACTCGTGGACTTCAACTCCCAGAATTCCTGAGCCAGCTGTGCTGGCTCAGGAATTCTGGGAGTTGAAGTCCACGAGTCATAAAAGAGCCAAGGTTGACTACCCCTGCTCTAAATACTTACCAGATCATTTATTCAGGAAGTTGTGGTAGTTGTGTAAACATGTGGGTCTGTATATGTGTGAAAATCTCCTTTTCTAAGTTTGGTTTTGCAGCTCCTTCCCTGAGAGCCAGTTTGGTCTAGTGGTTAAGGCACCAGGCAAGAAAGTGGGAGACTGTGAGTTCCAGTCCCACCTTAGGAATAAAAGGCTGTTGGATGACTTTGGGCCAATCACTAGGAGACTGTGAGTTCTAGTCCCACATTAGGAATAAAAGCCTGCAGGGTGACTTTGGGCTAATCATCAGGACACTGTGAGTTCTTGTCCTCCCTTAGGCATAAGGGTGACTTTGGGCTAATCACTGGGAGACTGTGAGTTCTAGTCCCACTTTAGGAACAAAAGCCAGCTGGTGACTTAGGGCCAATCACCGGGAGACTGTGAATTCTAGGCCCACTTTAGCATAAAAGGCAGCTAAATAACTTTGGGCCAGTCACTGTCTCTCAGCCCAACTTACCTCACAGGATTGTTGTTGTGGGGAAAAAAGGAGGAGGAAGGAGTATTAGGTTTGTTCACCTCCTGGAGTTATTTGTAAAAATCATGAATGAATGAATGAATGAATGAATGAATGAATGAATGATCCAGCCCAGAATAAGAAAACAATCTTCTTCTTCTCTCTCTCTCCATTGTATTTCAAGAGGCCAAGAAGTGAACACTTACCAAACAGGCTGAGCGTAGGAAGAAGCAGTTAATAAACCCTGATGCCACTTGTTTATTTCTCTCTTGAAGCATATCCTAAAAAGACAAGCAGACAAAAAAAAAGAGCTTTGACTATTTTAGGAGAGGAAAAGCTTTCGGGTGCATCAGCGCAGGGCAGAACTAAAGCCTTCCATTCGAGACAATTGGAGCAAAAGATGTATTAATCCAAATCCACCCTTCAGGTGAATCCCACAAAATCAATACACATACATTTTCTAGGCACTCTTAAGAATCCTTGCACAGCAGGGCACGTGCAGAAAGAGAATTTCCGTAGTCACAACGTGAAAGTGGAGCAGTTTTAAAGTAGCATTTAGATTTCGGTATGGTTTTGGAAGATGGCTCAATTAAAAGCGCTGTTTTCTGAATTTTGCAAAGATCCCAGATACCTTGAGTTTATCTTGAGCAGGGGTCTTCAAACTTGGCCCTTTTATGACTTGTGGACTTCAACTCCCAGAATTCCTCAGCCAGCGTGCTTGGCTAAAGAATTCTGGGAGTTGAAGCCCACGTCATAAAAGGGCCAAGTTTGAAGACCCCTGCTCTTGAGGCTTGAGATGGTTTGGTCTATGTCACGGGTAGGCAACCTTGGCTCTTTTATGACTCCTGGACTTCAACTCCCAGAATTCCTGAGCCAGCATGGCTGGCTGAAGTATTATGGGAGTTGAAGTCCACAAGTCATAAAAGAGCCAAGGTTGCCTACCCCTGGTCTATGTTGATATTTTTTCAGTCTTAGCAACTTTAAGAAGTTTGGATGTCAACTCCCAGAATTCCCCAGCCAGCCTTTCCAAAGTTACAACATCCCTTAAAAAAGTAACTTACAACCAATTCTCACACTTACAACGGTTGCAGCATCTCCACAGTCATGTGGACAAAATTCAGGTGCTTGGCCACCGACATGTATTTATGATGGTTAATAACATCCTGGGGGTCATGTAATTGCAGTTTGCAACTTTCCTAGCCAGCTTGTGACCAGCAAAGTCAGTAGGGGAAGCCAGTTTTGCTTAACAATGTCATGAGTCACTTAACATCATGAGTGATTCACTTAATAACCTTGGCAAAAAATAATAATAAATAAATCACAAGATCCACCACTTAACAACCAACTTGCTGAGTAACAGTTATTCTTTTCCCAGTTGTCATAAGTTGAGGACTACCTGGATAACTGCGGTACCCAAAATAAAAAGGACCATGACTTCTTGTAATTCAGAAATGATAGCCTTGTTCCCTAAACCTGATTTTGCCTTCTTAACAGTTCTAAATACTTACAGTTTACTAGCACTTAAATAATGCAACTAAAAAAATGGGATTCCCCACCTATGCATTTTATTAATTTATTTTTCCTAAGTGAAAAAGGACCACTCTGTTGTTTTTCTGCCAGGTCCCTAATTTTCAATGTTTTGAGTGAGGGTTTTTGTTTTTTTTTGGCGTGTCTTCCAGGAGCATTAGCTAAACTGCCCAGTGTTTTTTTTTTTTTAAATCAGCAAATAGGAGAACAAAAACCTATCAGGATAGGATTCAGCAGTCCATCTGCATTTAAAAGATAAAAGGCCACTCTTTTGAAGACAGCAAAGTTCATATTCTGGACAGAGGACCACTGGTTTGAAAGAGGGCTCAAAGAGGCCATCTATGTCAAAATTGAACAGACCTCTCTCAACAGAGGGGGAGGGATACGACATCATCTATTTTCAGTCTAAAACACGATCCTTTCAGCAGTTCCAAGAAGGCTCCACACCCATTTGCACCACTCAGGTGACCCTGAAGACACAGATAAGTCTCCAGGGGCTTCAAGGACTCTCTAAAACAGAGGTCTCCAACCTTTCCAGGCTCAAGAACCGGAGGGAAGGAGAACAGCTTCAAAATTGGTGTGCGTGTGCACGTGCATGTACACAGGGCCACGCACACTGGCATGGCACTAGCAGCCCCATTCGCATGCGCAAACAGGCTGTGCAAACCACCCGGGCTAGCAGCACATGCACAAACGGGCTGTGGACACCCGCCCCGCACTTGCATCCCCATTCACACCCGCAGGCATGCACAAATGGTGCCACGGGTGCTAGCGTGAATGGGGGAGAATGTGCCCCCACACGTGCGCCCACCGACCAGCCATTTCCATGGCCCTCTGACCAAGAGCCCGTGGCTCAGGATCGGGCCACGGACCATAGGTTGGGAACCCCTGCTCTAAAAGAATGCAAATGACCAGATGACTGCAAGGAGTATAAATCCTGCCATTCTCCACCATCCAGTCAGAACTGAAGAAGCTTCTTGAATGAGAAGTGAAATGTCTTCGAAGAAAAACAAGAAAGTCCAGTTGCCTCGTGAAAAAAAAGCACCTTGGGACAACCAGGACCTGGATGACTGAGAATCTCCATAGACATTCAGCAAATCTAATAATAATTCATTCCTTCTCTCCATTTAACTGATATCAAGTGTAGGGCTCATGAGTGAAGCTTTTCGCCTCTGGCTTACTATATCCCAGTGATGGCGAACCTTTTAGAGACCGACTGCCCAAAAACCGCCCTGCCCCCCCTGCCCTGCCCACTCTGCCCCCGCCCACATTGCTTTTAGAAATGCAAATGTAATAATCCTTTCAGAAAGGTTTGAGCCTTCCAGCTAGAAGCTGAAGAAATTAGGAAGACAAAGACCCTTAAAATCTACATACCCCACCCAAACTCTAAGACAGGATATAATAGGATTAACCCACCAATGCCAAAGGGGCACACTCAGACTCAGGTCAAAGTACATGACACAGGAAATACAAAGCCTCAAACAGGAACAGGAAACAACCTCAAGAATCCCAGAAGGTATAAAAACCCACCACTCCCGGCTACATGTGGTCAGCTTTCCCAGAGCCATCTTTCTGTCTGGCTCTCCTCTTCAATAAACTGCAACCTTATTTCTAAAGCAGTCTCCGTTTTGTTTATTCCCAGCTTGGACTGGAACCTGATGAAGATTTTTCTTTCAACACACCTTTTGTGACTTTTCCAGCCAGCTTCTGACAACAAAGTCAATGAGGGAAACCACAAACACATGATTCTCTAAGGCAGCGATTCTCAACCTATGGGTCGTGACCCCATTTGGGGTTGATCGACCATTTCACGGGGGTCGCCAAGCAAGGCTGTCCGCCATTTTTTTCCCCTTTTCCAGCGGGTGCCTTACCTCCCTTGGGCTGGGCCAGCTGGTGGTCGGCCTGCTCCGTCTCTGCCGCTTGCCAGCTACGCCTCGGCCGGCACAGGGGGCGGAACCACACATGTGCGGCGCTCCCGGGCAGGGAAAGTCCTCGACTTACGACCGGTTGGGCAGTCCTCGACTTACGACCGGTTTAGTCCTCGACTTATGACCGGTTTAGTCCTCGACTTACAACCGGTTGGGGGTCGCGGCATTAAAAAGGTTGAGAACCACTGCTCTAAGGTGACATGATCAAAATTCAGACATTTGGCATCCATAATTTATTTAGGGTGGTCGCAATCTCCCAGGGTCATGTGATCACCATTTGCAACCCTTCCTAGTTGGCTTCTGACAAGAATAATTAATGGGGAAGCTGGATTCACTTAACAACTGTGTGATTCACTTAGCAACTGCAGTGATTCTCTTAACTATGGTGAAAAAGGCATAAAATTGGGCAGTATTCACTTGCTTAGCAATGGAAATTCTGGCCTCCATCGCGATCATAAATCAAGGATTATCTGTAGTTTGTAAGCCAACTGCCGATCCACCTAGTGAGTCTAACAGCTAAAATCATTTTGATAAAGCTAATATGTTACCAGCTTCCACCCAAATTAACATTGCTAGCCAGATCTGAAGACTGTCTTGAAGGAAACTATTAAAAGGAAGCTCAACCTTCTCCTATACGCATGCAATAAGTAATTATTTGCCACCAGCTCCCAAATAGTCCTAAGTGCGTATATTTTATTCTGTTAGATCTATTTTATAAACAGTTCATGACACAGATTAATTGATCTTCCCTACTTTGAAGAAATCCAAGCAACACAAGCTGTGTAGCCGGTGTTGGATAATAAACAATGAATCTTCATCGGTAGTTTACCCACTAAGATATTCCTTTTCATTTATCAAGGAAATCTGGAGCAGAACAGATTTTGACCTAGCAGCTAAATATAGTTAGGTCACTGCAATTAATAGTGGGACTAATCAAAATGTTTTTTTTTCCTGTGGAGTTAAGGTTGTGGCTTAACTAGCCAGAGGCTTAAGCTTTAAGCAAGAACATCCTTCACAATTATTCTCAGAAGCATCCACGAAATTTCCAAAGTTCAGCCCGTTAGAAGAATTATGAGGAAGAACTTATAAACTCGTAATCAGAACTGAGGCAAACGCAACACATGAGTGTTGAAGGTTATCTCTGTCTCTGGTTTTTGTCCATCACAGGTAGTCCTCAGCTTACAACAGTTTATTTAGTGACTGCTCGAAGTTACAACAGCACTGAAAAAAAGTAAATGATGACCGTTATGACTGTTGCAATATTTGCACAACCATGTGATCAAAATTCAGGTGTTTGGCAACTGACTCATATTTATGACCATTGCAGTGTCCTGGGGTCACGTGATCGTCTTTTGCGACCTTCTGACAAGCAAAGTCATTGGGGAAGCCAGATTGCCTGAACAACCATATTATTAACTTAACAACTGCAGTGATTCACTTAACAACTATGGCAAGAAAGACCATAAAATGGGTAAAGCTCACTTAACAACTGTCTCACTTAGCAATGGAAATTTTGGTGCCTATCATCCTATCATGTCACCCTTAGTCTTTCTCTTCTGTATGTCTAAGTCCAGGGGTAGGCAACCTTGGCTCTTTTATGACTCGTGGACTTCAACTCCCAGAATTCCTGAGCCAGCATGGCTCAGCTTGGAAACCTCTCCCTTTCCCCTCAGCATGGCTGTCTCAGGAATTCTGGGAGTTGAAGTCCACGAGTCATAAAAGAGCCAAGGTTGCCTACCCCTGGCCTAGTCTAACAAAGAGAAGGACTAGGTATGAAATGATAGAAGCCTTTCAATATTTGTGGGGCTCTCACAGAGAAGAGAAGGTCAACTTATTCTCCAAAGCACCAAAGGCCAGGATAAGAAGTAACGGGTGGAAGATCATTAAAGAGAAATCCAACCTAGAGCTAAGGAGAAATTTCCTGATAGTGAGAAAAATTAATCAGTGGAAAGGCTTGCCTCCAGAAGTTGTGGGTGCTCCAACCTATGGCACAGGTGCCAGAGGCGGCACTCAGAGCCCTCTCTGTGGGCACATGTGCCATCGCCCCAGTCCTAGGCCTTCCACTGGGTTTTATAAAACTTTTTTGCTTTAGGCCTCCACCGCCGTGTGCAAAAAAAAAAAAAGGTTCAATCAATCAGTCAATTTCAACTTCTTGCGGAAAAAAAAGATCTTGCAAAGTTGGAATTGATTGATTGAACTTTTTAGTCCCACCCAGTCTGCCGTTACCACTGAGGCCACGCCCACCCAATGGGCCACACCCACCCAATGGACCACATCTACCCGGCACCCAACGAATGCATAAGTGGGTTTTGGGTTGCAGTTTGGGCACTCGGTCTCTAAAAGGTTTGCCATCACTGGTATATGGTCTCCTGCTTGAGCATGGGGTTGGACTAGAAGACCTTCAATGTCCCTTCCAATTCTGTTATTCTGCTATCCATGGCTGTCTCAAAGGGGCTTTCTTTCAAAAGGAAACTGGACTTTCTTCTTTTGCTAGAAGATATTTTGCTTCTCATCCAAGAAGCTCCTTCAGTTCTGATTGAATGGTGGGGAACGAAAGGATTTGTATTCTTGCAGTTTTGGTCATGTGGTCATTGGCCCTCCTTCTGAGAATCCTTGAGGCCACTTGGAGATTTATCTGTGCCCTCCGGGTCACCTGAATCCTGTAGTTTGCAACTCTCAGAAAGAGGGCTAACAACCAGATGACTGCAAGGAATATAAATCCTTCCAGTCCCCACCATTCAGCCAGAAGAAGAAGCTTCTTGGATGAGAAGTGAAATGTCTTCTAGCAAAACCAGAAAGTTCAGTTGTCTTTTGAATGAAAGCACCTATGAGACAACCATGACCTGGATAATTGAGAATCTCCATAGACATCTTTTTGTGGTTCCTTTCTTGAAGCCTCCTGTACTGTTAAAACCATTTTCAATGATGGATGGATTCTCCATGGCTTCAAGGGGGAAAAAATGAGCAATTTTGATCTGTTCTATGAGCAAAATCCATGTTTTGTTGAGGATCATAACGTTATTCCAGGAATCATCCAAGAAGAAAGAAGAAACCGTTGCTGCTTTTAGCAAGCTTGGCTTTTTTAAAAGTTCAAATATATTATAAGTGATTGCCTCCCCACATTTCTTTAAGTTTTATTTTCATTTTCATTTTTTTAAAAAATAAAACATCTAGTCCAAAAGATCACTTCCTAGGCATTAGAGCAAAATATAATTTTTAGGATTTGCGTATTCCTAACCTTTAACATTTTAGAGCAAAGAATCCAGCTTAAATGGAAATACATTTGGAAGTATTATAACAAAGGGGTTTTTTTCTCCTTAAATTTACAAGATTGATCATGTATGTCCCATGCTATAGATTCAAAATATATATTAGCCGCATGAATCAAACTGTATATATTTCACAGACCCATAAAGTAAAAATTTTAATTTGGGCAGTCAGCCAAATAAATGAATATTCACATTCGCTTCGTGGATTTAAAATAAATACTGTTCAACTTCACTGCGTATTTCTCTAATTAATGGCTGTCTACAAGGCATTTTTATTTTATTTTGCATATTTTATTTGTTGTCCTCCCTTCCTTTCTTTCTGTTTCGATCATGATGGCTAGCTTAATTTATGCATTCAAACAGAAAATAGGAAAACAGTCATTTTAGCAACAGTTTCAGATGTTATCAAGCCATAGCAGTAGGAGATTTAGTAATGCAGGCCAATTTTCGGAGCCTGGTTGAAAGACCAGTCTCTTTTTCTGAATTATATCCAGATGATTGTTATTTAAGAACTTAAATTTCACCCAAATAATTGCTTCTAAATTTGTTTTTTTTCTCTCTCTCTTCTCTGCTCTATTTTCTTTGGTGTGATTTCTTCAGAATGTAAACCCATGCACGGGAATTGGTAGAGAATTTTACTGATTGTACTTCAGAGATCTGGAAAGGCTTTTTGGCTGAAGAACAGAATAAAGATGTTGTGAATAAATGAATGAGCCACAATTTGTGTCATTCATCTTAAACCAGGTCTCAGCATTGTTGACAGATAAGGAACACTATTTATCTGCTATTAACATATGATGTGTAGTTGTTCCCATGGAGCGGATATATTGTTTTATTCCTGAAGTTCCTCTGAGCATGGTGTTAAATCTTCCTCCCCCCCCTCCTATTTACATCCTTTTTACTATTACCACTTTTCTAAACAGGTGGCCGAACTCTGCCACGTGAAACTTTCTTTTTAAATGGGGCTCCCTGCTGACAATAGACAATTTTATTACAACCAGCTACAGAAAATTAATGTTCAGCAGTACCAAAGTTTCAGGATGCAACCAGCCTCCGATCTCCAAAGAATATTCAAATAAGGGTTTTTTTTCTTCTTCTTTCTCATCCTGCCATGTGGAAAAAGTCATTTCATCTCATACATATTAAAGTCCAGTGTAAAAGAATTCTTTGCATTTACTGGTGGAAAGAGTCATCCGTCTCTTACTGCTTGGACTAACCTCGTTCTTCTGCACAAGAGATTCTGTGGCTTGTTGGGTAGTGAAGATGTCAAAATATTGGGCAGTTCAACCTTCCCCAAACCTGCACTGCCCAGATAGGTCAAGTGACAGCTCCCATCATCCCCTGCCATTTGGAGAAGGGTGCCCTGGCTCTTCCACATCAGTATAATGCTAATAAATGGCTGAGGAGAAATGGAAGTCATATCAGCTGAAATCTATACAGGCAGTCCTCAAGTTCAGAATTTTTGTTGCTAAGTAAGGTGGCTGTTAAGGGATCACACCTGACTCTGCGACATTTCTGCCACAGTTGTTATGTGAATCACTGCATTTGCTAAGTGAATCACAGTTGTTAAGCAAATTCAGCCTCCCCCATTGACTATGCTTGGCGGAAACCAGCTGGGAGGGTCACAAATGGTGATCACATGACCCTGGGGATGCATGCAATGGTCGTAAGGGTGAGGATGCTTGTAAGTAAAAACATTTTCAGCACTGTTGTAACTTATTTATTTATTTATTTATTTATTATTTAAATTTATATACCGCCCTATCTCCCTTACGGGACTCAGGGCGGTGAACAGGCAATAATAAAAATCACAGTAAATATTACATAAAAGCCTGCTCTAAAATATAAAACCCCTAACAAAACCCAACCAAAACTACGCCAGGCCAGCCGCATGGAACAGATGAGTTTTCAGGGCTCGGCGGAAGAGGTGCAGGTCCGCAATTGTACATAGGTCGGGGGGCAGGTCATTCCAGAGGGCAGGAGCTGCCACAGAGAAGGCTCTCCCCCTGGGGGTCGCCAGCCGGCATTGGCTGGCCGACGGTACCCTAAGGAGGCCCTCTCTGTGGGAGCGGACTGGTCGAAGGGAGATATTTGGTAGGAGGCGGTCTTGCAACTTAGAATGGTCACTGAACAAAAGGTTATAAGGATAGGTTTACCTGTACTATTTCTTGCATGTCCATCACTACAGACTGTTTTCTACTATTAGTTTTTAAAATCTTTTTATTTTCTAGGTTATATGGTGTATTTGAGTATCATGCATGCACTGAAAAAAACTTCCACTAATGATGGATTTACCTAGCCATCAGGTAAGGGCCAGGAATGGATTTTTAGAGAGAGCAAAATAAAAAAAAAATCCAATGCAATATAACAACAACAACAACAACAACAACAACAATAATAATACTAAAGTTGGAAGGGACCTTGGAGGTCATCTAGTCCAACCTCCTGTTCAGCAGGAAACCCTATACCATTTCAGACAAATGGCTGTCCAGTCTCTTCTTAAAAACTTCCAGTGTTGGAGCATTCACCGCTTCTGGAGGCAGGTTGTTCCACTGGTTAATTGTTCTAACTGTCAGGAAGTTTCTCCTTAATTCTAGGTTGCTTCTCTCCTTGATTAGTTTCCATCCATTGCTTCTTGTCCCACCTTCAGGCTTTCATAATGGAACTTATATTATATAGCCAACACCCCAGAAGACAAGCTCAAGATTCAAAAAGATCTTGACAGACTTGAATACTAACAAACAAACAAAACGAAATTCAGCATAGATAAAAGCAAGGTTGTACACTTAGGCAAGAAAAAACAGCTGGATAGGTACAGACTAGGTGAAACGTGGCTCAATTCCAATAATTGTGAAAGGGATCTTGGATTTTGCTGGTGGAAAATCACTTAAAAATGAGCCAACAGTTTGTTGCAGCAGTCAAAAAAGCCAATGCAATCCTAGGCTGCATTAATAAAGGGATAGAATCAAGATCACATGAAGTTTTAGTACAGCTTTACAAAGCCTTAGTAAGACCACATTTGGAATACTGCATCCAGTTCTGGTCACCACAATATAAAAAAAAGATGTTGAGAGTCTGGACTCAGAGAAGAGCAATCAAGATGATCAGGAGGCTGGAGGCTAAAACATATGAAGACTGGTTGCAGGAATTGGGTATGTCTAGTCTAGTGAAAAGAAGGACTGGGGTTACATGATAGCAGTGTGACAATATTTGAGGGGTTACCACAAAGAAGAGGGGGTCAAACTATTTTCCAAAGAACCAGAAGGCAAGAGAAGAAGCAATGGGTGGAAATTAACCATGGAGAAAAGCAACCTAAAACTAAGGTGAAATTGCTTAATGGTGAAAGCAATCAACCAATGGAACAGCTTACCTTCGGAAATTGTGGGTGCTCCATCACTGGAGGCTTTCAAAAAGAGACTGGACAACCATTTGTCTGGAATGGTATAGGGCAGGGGTAGGCAACCTTGGCTCTTTTATGACTCATAGACTTCAACTCCCAGAATTCCTGAGCCAGCCATGCTGAGGGGAAGGGAGAGGTTTCTAAGCTGAGCCATGGTGGCTCAGGACTTATGGGAGTTGACGTCCATGAGTCATAAAAGAGCCAAGGTTGCCTACTCCTGGTATAGGGTATCCTGCTCAATCAGAGAGTTGGACTAGAAGACCTCTAAGGTCCCTTTCAACTCTATTATTCTATGTTCTAGGAACTGATTATTGGTCATTTGGTAATAAATCAACCGATAGGTAGGAATGTTATTTATGGAATAAAAGGGGATATAAACAGAGCTCACTTTCCCCCCCCCAAATAATGCTTTTTTTTTCTTTTCTAAAGCTGATGTTGGTAAACCTTTCTGATAAACCTAGGAGAAGGATTTTAAATTGCTTAAATTTGCCAAGCTGGAAAAAGAAAAGAGGGGAGACAAATGAGTGAGTATAAAGTCTTCAAAATTCAATATCTCCAAATTATTGCCACAGCCCAATTTCCAGGCTTTAAAAAAGCGAAGCTGGTGGTTTATGATTTGCTTTTCTTGTTCTTTTCCCGAGAAATCTGCAGTGAATCAATTTTAGCCCAGTATTACGGGGAATTAAAAATAAACTGTCAAGAAAACCCGTCTATTGAAATATAGCATAATGCATTTTGACTTGGCAATTGGAAGGCTCCCTTGTCTGTCTCAGTTCTTCTACTTAAATGCTAAATGGGTTCGTGGGAAAGAGGGAGGCTAGTATAAATATAAAATAAAACCAGTAAAAAAAAAATAAGATAGGAGAACAATACTAGATTTCATCAAGCAGATTCCAAGGCAATACAATGTTGACGGAAATCTCCCCAGGATCAGCGGCTCGGCTGTGTTTCTTTCTCCTCTCCCACAATCCTCTTTTTGTCTTAGCCACAGTTCCATAGCAGGATTCTGGCACTTATTTATGAGATGGTTGAAATGCAAAATCACTCTGCCTGGGATTTTCTGATGGGTTCCTGAATTATTTGGATGAGTGGAGAATCTTGGTCTTCCTTGGTCTTGTAAGCCTTGCACCCAGTGTTGGGATTCAACTGGTTCACACCGGTTTGGCAGAACTGGTAGCTAAATTTTGTTGAGTTTAGAAAACTGGTTGAATGCACACTGCTTCCAGAAGTCTGTTCTAGGCCTCGGAGTCCTGGAGGAGGCCTCCCAGGCCTAGAATGGCCCACCGGAAATGCGTGGATGCCACTTCTGGTAGTCTGTTCTAGGCCTCAGAGGCCTCCTGCAGGCCTCGGAGGCCTAAAACGGCCTTCTGGAAGTGCATGATGCCACTTCCGGAAGTCTGTTCTAGGCCTCGGAGGCCCAGGCCTGCATCCATGTAGAGAATTGGTTGTTCAGGTATTTGAATCCAACCACTGCTTGCACCTCTCAGCCTGCCAAAGAACATGGTGGCTGGACACCCTCAAAGCTGACACCAATCAGAGCATGGAACAACTCAAAGAAGTAGTGGAAGATTGGAAGATGTGGAGAGATCTGGCCCATAGAATCAGCAAGAGTCGGACACGGCTGAATGGATAACATCATCAACGTCATCATCAGTGGCAATGCAGAAGTTTATTTGTTATTTCAAGGAGTTTAGTGACATATCTTGATTTCTCCTTCATATTAAGAAAAGTCTAGACCAGGGGTCTTCAAACCTGGCCCTTTTATGACTTGTGGACTTCAACTCCCAGAATTCCTCAGCCAGGCACGCTGGCTGAGGAATTCTGGGAGTTGAAGTCCACAAGTCACAAAAGGGCCAAGTTTGAAGACCCCTGATCTAGAACTTGAAAGCTCATTCTGAGCTATCCTGCTTGTTTTTTCACGCTTACTTGCTGAAAAAAGGAGAAGGGGGACGAATCTTCATATGGCTTCAAAGCTTTTCTCACTGTGAAAGTCTCAGACTTTCGATTCCCTTCCTGAAATCAAGGGCCAGTCAATCAAGGTCAGGTCTTGCAGTCTCCTGGACATTGTAGGGGCCATGAAGTCCTGATGCCAGGTCGTGATAAAAACTTGGGGTTGTTGTTATTTGTTGAGAGCTTCTACACAGAACCTAGGGGCTGTGGAAACTGGCCATCCTTGGGGTAACTCTGTTGTAATTATTAAGGAGCTCCTGGCAACTTGTAAGAGATTTGAGTATCACAGTGGTGGCGAACCTATGGCACGGGTGCCAGAGGCGGCACTCAGAGCCCTTTCTGTGGGCACGCGCACCGTCGCGCCGTCACCCTAGGCCTTCAGTTGGGTTTTATAAAACCTTTTCGCTTTAGGCCTCCGCCGCCGTGTACAAAAAAAAAGGTTCAATCAATCAGTCAATTTCAACTTCTCGCGGGAAAAAAAAAAGATCTTGCAAAGTTGGAATTGATTGATTGAACTTTTTAATCCCACCCAGTCTGCTGTTACCACCGCAGCCATACCCACCCAATGGGCCACACTCACCCAATGGGCCACACCCACCCAATGGGCCACACCCACCCGGCACCCGGCGATGCATAAGTGGGTTTTGGGTTGCAGTTTGGGCACTCGGTCTCTAAAAGGTTATGCTATGCTTTGAACTCTGTTTACTTTTCTCTGTATTGAAAGAACCAATGATCTGGACCCCTGACACTGGACAGAAAGGACCACTCGTTTGAAAGAGGGGTCAAAGAGGCCATCTACCTTAAGACTGAACAGCTCTCTCTCTATGAGGGGGAGGGGGAATACGACACCACCTACCTGCTGTTTACAACACAATCCTTTCCAAGATTGTTCCACACCCATTTGCACTATTCAGGTGACCCAGAGGGCACCAATAAACCTCCAAGTGGTCTCAACGACTCTAAGAAAGAGCGCTAATGACCAGATGAGTATATATTCTTCCAGTCCCCACCATTCAGTCAGAACTGAAGAAGCTTCTTGGATGAGAAGCGAAACATCTTCAAAGAAAAACAAAGAAAGTCCAGTTTTGCCTTTTGAAAAAAAAAACACCTTTGGGACAAAACCATGACCTGGATGACCGAGAACTTCCCTAGACATTTGCCCTGACACTTGGCAAAACATCCACTAAATATCAGTCTTTATGATCAATTTCTGGAGACCAGCACTGGCTACTGGTGATGCTTTGTATTTTCACTGCTGCAGGAGCGCATCTTCCAATAGGAATGTTTTATTTAATCTCTTGCTCTCCCTGTTTTTTAATAAAGCTTTCAATTTTTACTGTCCAAGGATGTGAAAGAGGCATAATTCATTTACATTCAACCTTTCTCTTTCATGCACACACAGACTCCCCCTTCCACAAACACCTTTACAGCTCTGATTCCTTTCTAAATACAAATCACGTTCTAACACTTAGCGAAAAAGCAGTAATCTTTTGCGGTGCCTCCTTCCATGGAAATAGCTGAAGAGGTTATTCCCCCCCCCTTTTGGAACACAAAATGCACTTGTCCCCCAGAACAGGTGCTGCAATAGTTAATGATCCATTATATATTGGACTTTTTGTAGTTTAGGCACTTAAAGCTGTAGTTCCTTCAGGAATATCAAATGAATGCCATCTGGTCTTGGTGATTTATTTTGACACTGTACAGTGCTTATTCCTCAAGACATCCCTTTT